>NC_141158.1:94479852-94781043 GCF_053477565.2 Lygodium microphyllum | reverse complement strand
CGTCGCAGAAATTTCAGGATGGGAGATTCTTCAGCCTCTATTTCAGCTTCTTCTACAACTCCAGCTGTGTCTACTTCAGCTCCATCAATGACTGCTGCGTCAAGTACTTCAACGGAGGATCTAAAACAGATTTTGCAGAATATGTCCATGTATATGCAGCTCCAAAATCAGCAAACACAAATGTATATGCAGCAGCAACAACAATTGCATCAACAGCAGTTGTCTCAGCAAAGGCAACTCTATTCGGAGCAGGAGAATGCAAACAGCGCGACTAAGGCTATTGAAGTAGTTGAGAGTGAGAAGAAGCTATTTGACGAGCGTAATGTTTCAGCATATTTGAAGACATATGAGATCAAGATGGGATTTTTTGGAGTTCCTGCTGGACTTATGAGTAAGTACTTCCTTCGTCTTGTCACACCTGCTTTGAGGACAAAAGTGACTGATCTTTTTATTCAAAATACACATTGGCAAGATTTTAAGAAGGCCTTGAAATAATAATACTTCCTTGAGGACTTTGGTATGGCTACTCGACGGTCATTCCGAGAGTGGGTCTACATGTCAAACAAAGGTCTTGCTGCTTCGGAGTTGATTCGAGAATTTGAAGAGAGGTATAGTCAGCTTGATGCCATTGAACAAAGAGCATTGGATGTTGAAAAAGTTGAGCTTTTCTTGCAAGCTGCAGATCCTGCTCTTCAAGAAGAATTGGGTGAGCTTCTTGAAGATCGCACGAAGCCTATGGGTCTTAAAACTGATTGGCAGGATGCTCAGGATGCAGTCTCGACATTGACCAAGAGGAGGATATGGAAGACTCGCTTACAGAATGGTTCCATGACACCTACACCATCATCTGCTCCTATGCCTACTTCTATCCCTGTTATTTCTTCTCCTCCTCAGCCAGTTTCTTGGCCTATGCCAGTGCCTACTATTTCCACTCCACCTATTCCTCCTGTTCCACGACCGATGCCTACACCTTCTGCTCCAAAACCATCCGCTCCATCGGTGCCTACCTCTATTGATGACATAATCAAAGGCATTACAGATTTGACACTAGAGTCAGTCAAAGCGGAGTTGGTGGGTAAGTTGAAGGAGCAGTTTGCTTCGACTGTGCCTACTACTTCTTCTAGTGCTCCTACTGCACCTAGGAGTGCTCCTAGTGCACCTAGGAGAGATCGGAGATGTATTTGGTGTGATAGTACAGAGCATCAGCATTGCAGGGATTGTGACTCTTTCCAGGATGCAAGGAGGCAGAATTTGGTATATTGGAGGCAAGATGGTAAGATTTGGTTGACTGAGAGAGGAGCTCCACTTGCTACCAACTTTGGTAAAGGTGGAATGAAGAAGTTAGTGGAGGACATGGCTACGCGTACTTCTTATGTGACGGCTAGAGGTGATGCTTCTGCATATGGAGTACAGATTGAGAAGGGATCAGAGACTTAGTCCGCACTATGGACTTATGCTATGGAGACTGCAAACAAGGGGAAAATTCAGCAAACTGTTTTGACTAGTGCAGGCTCTAGAATCAGATCAGAGACAGGTTGGGACTCGCCTGTTGACAGGTATTCTATTTATGCTTATTTGGCTAAATCTCATGGTGCAGATGTATTTGTTGAGGAGAAGCGTAAGAGGGATGAAGAAAATCCAAGTGCAGCTAAGAAGACTAGAGGGGGTGAGTTTGTTACTCCACCTACTGCAGGACCGTCTTCAAGACCTGGGCCAGATCGATAGATGGAGGATGCTCAAAAGAGGGAAAAGAGGCAAGAGCCTAGAGAGAGAAAACAGCCAGGATTCAGATTGATGTCCGATATTGAGACATCTATAGATATGAAGAAAATCTTTAATGATAAGATACTTGGTAGTGAGGTGACTTTCACTATTTCTGAGATTTTGGGCATCTCAAAAAGAGAGTTTCAGGATCAGTTCCAGGAGGTCCTAAAGAGGAAAAGACATGCATTGGCTACCACTGATACACAGGGAGTTTTGATTGGAGAGTTGGATGAGGATGATGATGAGGTTATGGTTGATAATGCTTCTGTTTTGCCGCAGGTAGAGAAGAGGGTTTAGCCTATGCATTATGCTGAAATTGATGAGCCTGTTTTGATACCGCATAGTCACTTTTCGCGGAGCCATTGGGCTAGGGCAACTACAGAGACGATGGTAACTGTTGGAGAAAAACAGGTGCCTTATGTTGCATTGGTTGATCATGGTTCAGAGATTAATCTCATAGTTCGTGGAGTTTATGAGAGTAACAGATGGCCTATGGATGTAGAGCATGGGTGGCGTATGAGAGCCGCCAATAACACTGCATGTGATTTATATACTGCTTGCCCTAGTGTCAGGGTTTCTATTGGTGATGTAGAGGAGGATTTTCATTTCTTTGTGCAGGATTCATGCTCTTATCCCATAATTCTTGGTCAGCCATTCATTACAGAGATGCGCATGGAAACAAAGGTCATGGATGATGATTCTGCTTATGCACGGATTCGCAGTAAAGATGGTATGAGAGCAGTTCAGTTTATGACTGTATGTGTGAATCATGTTAGAAATAGGGATACTCTCAGAGATGCACCCTTGCCCACTGTAAGGGATTCGGGTTTTCATTAGGTACCGCCGTTTCGCGAGACGACGGTGGTACAGAGGAGAGGAGATTGGAGTTCTCACCTCTTGGCAGCAACAGTGTTTTCTCCTCCGGTTATGTTGGGATTTCAGCAAACAGTTCAATGAGTTATCAGAAGACTTCTAGGTTGCCTAGAGCTGCCAGGCAGTATATATGCAGGAAGGAGAAAAATTTGAAAAATGCAGGAATTTTGGAGGATGATGAGCACATAGATGGTATGTATGACAGTGTGATTTGTGCAGATACGATGGCAGAGATGGGAGATATGCTGAAAACTGATATGCTGAATTGTCATGGTAATGTATTAGTGTAGTCCCTGGACATGTTTCATGAAATTGCAGATTTTATGTCACAGATTGAGTCAGAGGCTGAGGTAACTCAGCAAAGAGTGTTGAGTGCTGAAGAAATTCAGCAAACAGAGTTTCCAGCTGGTTATGATCAGCTTTCAGAGAGACAGAGGGCTGAAAATTTTCAGCCAACAGAGTTTACTACTAAAATATTTCAACATTCAGAGTTTGGGGCTGTTCCTATGCAGTCCATAGAGCAGAGGGCTGAGAATATTCAGCCATTGGAGTGCAGAATTACTGATTTACAGCAAGGTTTATGTAATGCAGAAGAGCATAATGAAGCCAGGGTTGACACGAAATACAAAATTGTGGATAAGAAGGTGAAGCCGGTTGTTGTACCGCTTCCACCTGACAGTGATCAACAAATAGAGAGGGCTACTAAACAGCAAATTTTGAGGAATCCGGAGCATATTGGTCATAAATTTTCAGCAGAGACACTTGCTGAATTGAAAATTGGAAATGGTGAATTCTTGTTACCCATAGAGAAGCAATGCTTTCAGGATATGCTTGAGCGCCATGGAAGGGGATTTGCTTTTTTGCCACATGAGATTGGATGTGTGAATCCTGATATTGTTGCTCCTATGGTCATTTTTACTATTCCTCATATCCCATGGAATCTCCGACCTATTCCAGTGCCTAAAGCACACTTGCCAAAGCTGATTGATTTATTGAATGAGAAAATCAGGATGGGAATCCTTGAGCCTTCATCTGCACCATACTCAAACAGGTGGTTTACAGTTCCAAAGAAGAATGGTACTCTCCGATTTATTTAAGACATGCAGCTAGTGAACAGAGTTACTATCAGGAATGTTTGTATAGGTCCAGTTGTGGATGAGTTTGCAGAGGCATTTGCTGGACGTGCCATCTATTCTTTGGGTGATTTGTATTCGGGTTATGATCAGTTTCAGCTGGCTTTGGAAAGCAGGGACATAACCACCATGAGAACTCCTATTGGGCTTGTGAGGATGTGTACCTTGCCTCAAGGTGCCACTAATTCTGTTGCGCATATGATGAATGCCATGCATAAGGTTCTTTGTGATTACATACCTCAGCTTACTATGCCTTTCTTGGATGATGTGCCCATTAAGGGGTGTGCAGAAGAAGAGAAGAATGAGAGCCTAAATGAGCAGGGATGCAGATACTTTGTGGCTGATCATATTTCAACATGTCAGAAGATTTTGGCCAGGTTAGAAGAAGTGAACTTGACACTTTCAGGGCAAAAATCTGTTTTTGGAGTGAATGAGGTTGTTATTGTTGGGCATATGTGTGGATATTATGGCAGGAAACCCTCACCTGATAAGGTGAATGCTATAGGCAAGATTGCAGATTATTGTTCTACTACTTCAGAGGTACGGAGATTCATTGGTGCTTGTGTGTTTTATATGATTTGGATACCTCATTTTGCACACATAGCAGATTGTTTGTATCAGCTGCTTCGAAAGGGGCAGAAATTCTATTGGGATGAGAGCCACACTAGAGCCATGCGGAAATTGAAAAAGTTATTGCAGAATGCACCTACTCTCAGAAAAGCGGACTATAATTGTGATAGGCCTATTGTATTGATAGTTGACACTAGTCCAATTGGCATAGGTTGGGCTGTGGGTCAAGATGATGCAGATGGAAATAGGTATGCTATTCGGTTTGGGGCGAAAGTCCTAAACGAGAGACAGAGGAGATATCCGCAAATCAAGAGGGAGTTATTGGGGATTGTCACGGCTCTCAAATGTGACAAGGAGTACTTTATTGGAGCTTCAGTTGTGGTAGAGACAGATTGCTTGCCATTGATTGGTATGATCACGAGTTGCTCTACTCCGAATATAGCCATGTTGAGATGGATTGCATACATCAAGTCATTAAATCCGGAATTTAAACACATAGCAGGGAAGGATAATCCAGTGGCAGATATGTTGTCTAGAGCCAGATATGATGATGAGGAGACTCTACTTGCAGAAGAGGATGATGCAGAAATTTCAGCCATTATGGTTGATCATGTTTGTCATGTCTATGATATTGTGGCTTTCATAGAAGAACTTTATGTTGGAGATTGGTTGCAGATTGGCAGGTACCTTAGTACACTAAGCAAAAGAGATGAATGGACAGATGAAGAGTTCAAGAAGATCAGAAGGAAAGCCTATGGTTATTTTCTCAAGGACGGATTTCTTTGGAAGCATCCAAAGAAAAGAGGCGGATTACCTTTGCGGGTTGTCTGCGATAGAGAGACACAGTTACAGGTGATGAGGGAGTTTCATGAGAGTCCTTGGGCTGGTCATAGAGGAGTATGGGCTACTTATGAGAAAATCAAGGAGAAATATTGGTGGAAAGGCATGTATAGAGATGTTTCTCACTTTGTTGAGACTTGCAGAGACTGCCAGATGTATTCAGTAGTGCGTCATAGAGATGAGCTTCATCCGACCTATCCGCTATGCATTCATTATAAGTGGGTAGTTGATACGGTTACCATGCCTATGGGTCTATGGCAGATGAGATACATTGTTTTGGCTAGAGAGGATCTTACTAATCATGTTGAGGGCAGATCTTTGAGAACAAAGACCACTAGTGCAGTGTGTAAGTTCTTATTGGAGGAAATTTTCTGCAGGTATGGTTGTGTGGGTAAGATCACTGCGGATCGTGGTGAATTGGATGCAGATGAAGCTAGGGAGTTTTTCTCTCAGCTAGGAATCAAATTGGCTCTAACCACAGCATATAATCCAGAGGGAAATGGAAAGAGTGAAAGAGGGCATCCGCCTATAGTGAAAGCATTAGCCAAAGCATGCAGAGGACGGATTGGAGAATGGGCAAGACTTCTACCATTTGCTCTATGGGCTGATCGTACGACTCATAGTGTTACCACAGGATATATGCCTGCAGAGTTGATGTATGGTCAGAAATCTGTTATGCCAATTGAGACTTGTGCTTTGACTTGGTCAGTTTTACCATGGCAGGAGGATTTGACGAGAGAGGAGCTCTTAGCTCTTTGGATTCGGCAGTTGGAGAGGAGACCTGAGGATATTCAGCTAGCTATTGACAGGTTGAAGGTTGCTAGACTGAGAAATAAGGACAGGTTTGACAGCAGGCATCGTTTGCGACCAAGAGCAATAGAAGAGGGAGATTGGGTATTGGTGTTTGATAGTAGCCTTGAAAATCAGCATACTACACTTCGGAAGATGGTGAAAAGATGGTTTGGGCCATACATAGTCAGACATGTCTTTGATAATACAACATATGAGCTGACTGAATTGGATGGGACTGTGCTTAGAGTGCCTATTGCTGGAAAAAGAATCAAGATTTTCAAGAAAAGAGATGATGAGGATTATGCATTGGAAGAATTTTCAAGAGAAGAGCAACAAGAAGAAACTCTAATGGAAGAGACAGAGGATATGACCGATAATCTTGTTGATCTACCGAAAATGCATAACGAAGAGATTGATTTGTTTGTGGATCTTGATGATAATGATCATGGGTAGTTGGCCCATCCGGAGGATGCGCAGGATTAGAGGGGGTGGATGTCATATTGCTGCGCATTTGAGGTGTGAAAACCACCCGAAAGTTGTGTGTGCGATTCGATACTTTGTGCATACTTAGTTGTTGTGATTACATTTATTCTCTACGTATGAGTATAGTAGCGAGTGTGAAGGGTTGCTTTCAGTCTATGTTGAACTGGGTCAAAGAGAGAAGACATTACAACTATTCAAAAAAATGCACGAGGAGGATATCTCTCTGGATAGTATCACACTTCTCTGTGCTTTAAAAGCTACAAAGAAAGTAATCATATCAGCATCTTCTGTAGTTGCCCCAATGTTGTGATGGGTGTTAATGAGGAAAAATACAAACCAGGGATGCAAATTGTATTAAATGCCAGTTGTACAACGAACTGTCTAGCTTCGCTTGCAAAGGTTATACGCCAAGAGTTTGTAATTATTGAGGGTCTGATGACTAAGGTCTATGCAACTACTGCAACTCAAAAGGCAGTGGGAAAGGTGCTACCTGCGCTGAATGGTAAGTTGACTGGCATGGCATTTAGAGTTCCGACTCCTAATGTTTCAGTTGTTGATTTGACTTGCCAACTAAAAAAAGATGCTTCTTACGATGAAGTTAAGGCAGCAGTCAAGGCTGCATCTGAAAGCTTAATGAAAGGGATCCTTGAATATGCTGAGGATGATGTGGTCTCTACCGACTTTGTTGGAGATGAGAGGTCCAGCATCTTTGATGCAAAGGCAGGCATTGCTCTGAACAAAACAAATTTATGAAGTTTGTGGCATGGTCTGACAATGAATGAGGCTACAGCAACCGAGTGGTGGTTCTCATCAGCCATATTGGTTTGGTTGCTGCTGGCAAGAAATATTGAGATCTTCTAATCTACGCGACTTCGAGGTTGGGCCTGTCATTAAGCTAGTGGTTTTTGTGTAACACTCAAGAGTTTTTGCTTTTTCTGGGGCAGAGCCGCGCTTTAGGGGAAAGGAGCCGCGCTTTGGGAAAAAGGAATAAGCTAATCTGGGGAAAAACAGAGGACGGCATTAGTGACGAGGAGTAAGGGAAGAAGGGAGGACTCTGCTGCTCTGCTGCTTCAGAGGGAAGGAGATATGCTCGTGATGACAGAATTTTTATGGTAAATGATTATAAACAGTCATCGAGATAACAGAAAGGTTCTTAGGATTTTGCTCTAGTTCTTGGCGTGGGCCTTCCAGGAAGGAAGAGGTAATAAGGATCGACGAGAGAAGACATTAAGAAAAACACAGAAGAATAAGGGAGGAAGAGCAAAAGCAAGAAAATAAGGGAACAACTTTAGTAGTAGTGGAAAGAGAAGCACATACGCTCTGCCATGAGCGCTCTTGATGAAGCCAACCAGGCTATTCACACGTTGCTGAGGATCTAGAAGCTGAAATTCAAGCAGACTTCGTGGAGGAGCAAGCGTCATTCCGAGAAGCATTGAGGATATTTTTCTGGATTACAAAGGTAGACGGGCAGACTTGATCAAAGTTCTTACTTTAGATGTGGAAGAGTTCTACGACGAATGCGATTCAGAAAAGAAGAGGGCTGGACAGAATGGTTATCACCGCACCGAGATGAATAGGAAGGTTTACAAAATTGGGAAGTCTGGAGAAAAACGAAAGCATCACCTCGTCAGGAATGGGATTCCCATGGGGGATCGAATTTTTTTTTACTGATGACGCCTTTACTGCAAAGCTTCTCTATCATCACAGTGATGTTGTTCTTATTAATCCGATGGATCAACTTGCGATCCTGTATGACTGATTAAGAACCATTGATCAACTCGATTTACTGAAAAGTGTCTTGTTCATTATTTCGAATACCTATAGAAAGACAGATTTTGTCCATACCGGACCTGCCATGAAAAGAGAATGTACTCAGCATTTTCAATCGGAGCAAGAAAAGTTGAATAAAGTAAACAGTGTTTCGATTATTGGAGGAGGCTTCCTGTTAGTTTGGAATTAACTGAGAAGATTGTTGTTGATTGATCTGAGAATAAAGTTGTCCTTATGCACAGTGTTGTATATACTTTGGCTGGAACCGCCAGTCTTTAAATCGGAAAGGATCTCTTCTATTAACAGCTTTTTTATACACTGCTTTTAATTCAAGGATTGGATTTGATCAAACAGTGAACTAGAGATTGCTAAGTTCAACAAAGACAGAAGTGCTACTGAATTTTGGCAGTGAACTTTTCTGTATTTCTGTAATGTTATTGCCATGGCTTCTTGAGTGAATTAGAAGCTTCTGAGTTACGTATTCAGATCCTGTATTTATCCATGTTCAGCTTCTCAACCACATCCTTTATAGCCTGAACAGTGGATAAGAAAGCAATAATGGAGGTTCTATCATATTCATGACATCCATCATAGGAACAAAAACGGGCTTGTTTCTTGGTGTTTCTGTTATAGGAGCCTCAATTGCAGCTGTCAATTATCTCATAAGATGAGCTGGACAAATACTTGAATTTACAAGATTTCACTCTTTATTTTGAAGTCTGAACCATACACACAATATTCACTTGATTGGTCTTCTATCCAGAAATTATTCAAAGTCCTCTGTGGATGCGACTTTGCTTTCACGAACTCTTCGACAACGGTCTAGATCGAAGGGTGGACTGCCTATGTGTGTGATGTAAGTCAGGGCATCCATTAGGAAGTTTTCGGGGCTAGCAATATGTAACTCTTGCTTGGTCAGGAGGCGATCAAGGTAAGGGTGTCCTTTGATATGCTCTTCCATGGGTCAGCCACCACAAATAATTGTTAACACCCTATATGAGGTTGGAGTGACATAATTTGGGTCATACTCCGGTGTCTTGATTGCATGTCGTTTCTCAGCATTGGTCATTATTTGGCGACCTTTAGGTTCCCATTGCAATCGAAGAGTGTACTAGTTCCGTAAGAATGGGGATTCAGTTTCAGCAAGTTGTTTCAACTCCTCGATTTCTTGGTCAGTGATAGATGAAGTAGCTCGCTTATCGTATGATGTAATGAGATGCTGTTTGATGGCTTGCCCTCTAGATATCTCAATGCTGAGCAACTCTGCAGAGCTGAGTGGGGTGCTTTGATGAATGCGAATTCTGATGTGTCCCATGAATAAGGCATCATACTAACTTCAGTTGCTAAGGGCTCTTGCAACATAGGCGATCATAGCTCAAAGCCAACGACATGAATGTGGCATCTAAGCATCTAAGGCAAGAAATAACATCATCCCGTATGTCTTCAGCTAGATCTGCGGCTAGTGTCAATAATGATTTTTGCTCATAAGAGGGTCTAAGGCCTGCGGGTGGTTGGGGTTTGACAGAACTAGAGAGTTTGGTAGTAGATGGTTGTGGTTTCGGTTGTTCATGAGATTGCGGTTGGGTCCCTTGCACAACGGGGTGGGACTCGATTGCTAATGGGGCACTACTACTTGCGGATGCGACTTCTTAAGTCTTGGTAAAGTTACATGGTACTGGTTTGGGAGTAGCAGGCTAAGATTTGGGCTGTCAGACTTGGTCGATTTTCATGGGCATAATCGGTTGTGAGAGTATGGGCTTGGTGTCTCGAGGCTTATGTGACTTTAGGCCTTGACACATTGTATGGTTGGGAATGGTTAAGCGCAAGGGTGGTGTTTGATCAGTGCTTTTGGTTGTTTTAGCCTTAGGGATCCATATCCAGGTATTACCCTCATAATAGCCTTGCACTTGCAATAGGGTCTTGAGAACCCATCATGGCTTAACCGTACGTCACTGTCTGTAGCTTTGTCTTGGCCTCCTAGGTTTTGAGGTTACATTCTTAGACTTGCAAAGGCATGGCCGATTGCTCTTTGGTGCAGGCTCTGATATTGAGATACCCATCTAAACTGGGGTTCATGGGCCTTGGGTTTGGCCTTAGCGGGTTGCTGGCGTAGAGGCTTGGCGAGTTGTAACAAGTTCCAACCCCCTCCTTAGACTTGGCTGCTGCAGGTGTTTCTATCAGTGGCTTTGTGGATCTCGTAGGAGTCGCACAGCCCTTGCTGAAAGTTGCTACTATGCGAACATTGCCAATGGCTAGGTGGATACTCTCTGACTCATAATCGACATTGCAGTGAGCTTGATTTTTAAAGGTTCGAGCTAGCAGCAACTTCGTGCTTGCATCTTTAGTGTTTGCATGCACATAGAAGATCATTGGTATGCTCTCAGACTTGATAGAAATTGCGGCCCTACACTTTCCTAGGAGTGCGTATGATCAACCCCCATATGGACTTAGTTTGGTCGTAGTGGGCTATAATTGTGCTTTGCCAATGTGGGTCCAATGATCGTGGGTTAAGACATTGAAGTCTGCTCCCTCATCACATCGATCAAGGCATTGAAAGTGCATGTTTGCTTGTGCTAGTGATCGTGATGCAAAGGTAAGAAGATTCTACAGATTCCTCATTTTCATCATAAATCTTCATGATTGTGGCTACTTGTACCTTGATAGGGGGTTTTAACATTGGTGGTTCATCCAGAGGATGAGTGGAGTGGGAGGGTAGTACTTCTTGATTCGATTGCCATTGAAGAAGCCTATGCCCTCGCCTTCTAGAGTCTCGAGTTTGACATTAACAGCTTGTGGCATATAGCACAAACCTTGAAAGGCTCTAGACCTTTAAGCTTCTTTCTTTGTTTATGCTCCTTAACAAAGTACAATAGCAC
This sequence comes from Lygodium microphyllum, assembly GCF_053477565.2. Classification (NCBI taxonomy): domain Eukaryota; kingdom Viridiplantae; phylum Streptophyta; class Polypodiopsida; order Schizaeales; family Lygodiaceae; genus Lygodium; species Lygodium microphyllum. Next base: position 94,769,942 of record NC_141158.1, on the reverse strand, counting down.
TAAGTCTCCCTGTTCAAAGTCACGCTCCTTGACATGCTTGTCAAACTAGCTTTGCATCGTGCTTTCTCGCATATGAGTGCATGAGTAGCTAGAAGTCAAGTTTTTGAGAGGTGTTCGAGTTCAACTAGATGTTGCATCCATGCCTCCTTCCCCTCCCATCGTTCGTGAAGTGCGATCCTTAGGCTAGGAACAAAGAACTCTAGAATTGCTTCAGTTCCATAGGTCAACCTAAAAGGCATCTAGCCTATAGCCATTTAAATAGGCTGTGCGGTAAGCCCACAAGGCTGCCATCAACTTGTTATGTAGTCACTGCACTAAGTAGAGACTACCTTGGTCAAGATGTTTACTAGAATTTTATTTTTGGATTTTACCTGGCCATTTTCCTGAGGGTATTATGGTAAGGATTTTCGATGGATAATTAGAAAGGTGGATAGAAGTTGTGCAATCACTTCATTAATGAAGTGTGTGCCTTGGTCGCTAACCAATTCGATGGGGCAATCCAATTGTGAGATTATCTACTCCCATAGGAACTTGGCAATCGTTCTAGCGTCATTATTTCTTGTAGCACTTGCTTTAGCCCATTTTGTTAAATAATCAGTGGGGCTACAATGATGTACTTGGCTTGTGAGTATTGTGCCACAAGACTAATGGATCCTATGAATTCAATTCCCCATTTTTCAAAGGGTTGTCGTGAATTTATTGGGGTTTGCTCCATCTGATCCTTGCGAATCGGGACCTTTGTCTACTAACACTCTTCATAGTGCTTAATGAATCGTGCTGCATCGTGAAAAAGTGTGGGCCACCACAGTTGAGACTACAACACCTTGCGGACTGTCATATCTCTGCTGAAGTGTCCTCCAACAATTCTGTTGTGCACCTCTGAGAGTGCATTATGCATCTCATGCTCGCATACACATCTATGCAACAATCTGTCTTGCCCTAGCCTATATAGCTGGTGTACTATCAACTGATAGGGTTGGATCTTGAGGATAAGTTGCCTAAGTTGGGCTTTCTCCATCGATCGTTTAGGTAGTCCATGCTCAAGCACTTGGACTATGTTGTCTACCCAATATGGTGTCAAGTCTGCTTGAAATAAATCTCTTTCGCTGGATAGGCTAAATAAGTGCGTGTCTGGCAACTCATTGGCAATGCCTTGTCCACGAGCGGCCTCTCCCGTGGGGATAGGTAACATGTGGTCGGCCATGTAGTGTTTCTTTTCCTTTCGTAAAACCATGGAGAAGTTGAACTCTAAAAGTAGAAAGAGCCATCAAGCTATGCGTCTTGTAGCACAAGGTTTGTTTACTAAATATAGCAAGGCTTGATGGTCCACAAAGTAAGTGAAAGGCGTGGCTAATAAATAATGCCAAAATTTCTTCACGGCAAATACCATGGCTAGAACTTCTGCTTCTGTCGTCGAGTAGTTCATATCGGTCTCAATGAGTTGTCTACTAGCAAAGCTCAATGGATAGTCGAGATTGTGTTCACCAGGTTGACACAACACTACCCTTTCAAAGCATCAATATGCACTTGGAAGGTAATGGTCCAATATGGGGCTCGTAGAATTGGTATTGTGGTCAGATCCTTTTTCAATTCCTCATATGCACATTGGCATTCTTTAGTCCATTCGAATATAATCAATAGTTTGCACAGAGGACTAGCAATCAATGCATAAATTAGCACAAATCGCCGATAATACCTCGTATGACCTAAGAAGCATTGAACTCCCTTATAGTTAGCTCGGGTGGAAGATCAACAATGACCTTGACTTTTGAAAAGTCCATGGCAATGCCGTTCTTCGACACCACGTGCCCTAGGATGCATCTGTGCTTTACCCAGAACTAGCACTTTAAGGGGTTCAAAGAGAGATGATATAGGTGACACCATTCAAAGACTGCTTGAAGTTTGTCTAAATGTTCTCTCCACGTTGAGTGAATACACAAATCATCTACAAAGACTTCTAACTCTTTCCTGAGCATGTCTTTAAATATAGTGCACATAAGGCATTGAAAGGTGGTTGGAGCATTGGTCAACCCAAAGGGCATGACTATGTAGGCAAAGACAACCCACTTAGTGGCAAATGCAGTTTTATGCCTATCTTTAGGATGCACTTGCACCTGATTGTATCTAGAGAAGCCCCCTAAAAAACTATAGGCTGCTTTGCCTCCCACTCTCTTGAGCATGTGCTCGATGTACGAAAATGGGTAGTTGTCCGTCTTAGTGGTAGCATTCACCTTCTTGTAATTGACACACACTCTAATCTTTCCATTTTTCTTCATTATAATGATGATGGGTGACAATAGTTTGTGTGCTCAATTTCATAGATAATTCCTACTCTCCTAAGCTTGTAAATCTCTTCCTTGACCACGTGAGCCTATTTTGGATTCATAGGGTATGGTCACTGCTTGACCAGCGTTGCGTCTAGTGTCATGGGTATGTTATGAGTCACTACACTCGAATCTACCCCCTTAAGATCTTCTAAGGACCAAGCAAATACATCTATATACTCTTACAAGAGAGCAACGAGACTTGTCTCCTCTTCCTCCGTAAAGTCATCAGTAATAAGGGCAAGTCGAGGTGTCTCCCTTTCCTGGCCTAGGTTCACCTCCTTGACTTTGGAAGGTCTCTCGATGGGTTCACTTGCTTGCCCTTGATGCTTGGCACCAAGTAGGATTTTTACCCTATCACCCTTCTTGAACTTTGTAAATCTCTTAGGGAGGTCCTATGGTTTTCGTTGTTTGTCTAGTCATGTGTTCTTAGGCTATTTTTCCCTTTCTTCCTTTAACCGGATGGGTAGCTCCCCCTTGGTACATCTAGTCTTGGAAGGCCTAGGTATTTCCAGGTCGCTCTTTGAACTCACTTCTGACTCACAATCAAACTCCCCGTCTTTTCTAGAAGAGGTAGTCTCTCCCCGTCTTTGCTAGAAGAGGTATTTCTAGGTCACTCTTTGAACTCACTTTCGACTCACAATCAAACTCCCCATCTTTGCTAGAAGAGGTAGTCTCTCTCGGTGGTCATAGCTTAGAGGGTGACTCTGTTCTAAGCACTGGTGTGTCACCTCCTTGGGTTAGGCTTGCTTGTTCAAAGTCTATGGCTCATATATGTTCCAACCGAGTGCAGTCACAATCCACATGCATGATCCTTGCTCTATCCTAAAGGTGTTCTTTCTCTGTGGCTTGGAGTCTGCTTGTATCTATTCTATCTCTCATCGTTCAGTGTCATATTCTATGGTATCTATCTTACCCTCACTCTTGTTACTAAAGGAGCAACAGTCTTTGTATTCATCATTTGAAGCATCTTTGTCTGACTACTCGTCATCTCCTAGGTATTGGTATGTCTTCTGTCTTTGATGAGGGACTAGGACCCAATTGTACATGAGGTTTAGGTCATGCACCCTAGTCCATTGCCACCTTGGTTCATCTAAGAGATCTTGGAGTGGCTTGAAATTTGCTGTTGGATTGCCAGCTAGCTTGTCTGTCAAATACTCTAAAATCTTATGGAGTTCCCTCTTGTTGTTTGGCACTTGAAAAGTGATAGGGTTGGGTCTTCTACGAAGATTTCCTGCCATCATGTAGACCAGTATTAAGGGTGTATCCTTGGACTTGCTGATCATTTTAATAGCTTGTTGGTGCTCCTCATTATCCAAGAATGGTAGGTCAATGATAGCGAGGAAATGCATCCAATCTCCCTCATCTTCAGGACATGGGATATACTTAGTCAAGGGCCCATAGGATTTCTTGATCTGAGCATCACCCTTAAGCATCATAGAAATGGCGTCGAGATCGATTGGTGTAGTCTTCAAGGAGTCCATTCCTATCCTTACGCCTGCTATTCTATTTCCTAAGAAGTTGAGACCATTCTCCCAATCTTCAATCACTCTGGCATTGCGCATCCAGGGTCGGCCCAATAGGATATCATAGTCCACTCCCTTCATGACTATAAAGTCAACTCAAAATTAGGCTCCTGCAATTTTCACTGGCTTGTTTTCTAGCACCCTGAATGGCTTCACTTTCATTCCGTTAGCTAATGTGACATTGAACTTAGCAGTCTCGAGAGGTGGGTTTCCGCAAGTCTGGAGCATTGCATGGTTCAGTACACTAACTCCCGCCCGTGTGTCTACAATCCCTTTCCTTGTTGTGTTGTCTAGGGCTAAGACTAGTAAGACCGCATGCATCTCGGTGCCTTCCCAAAAAGCATTAACATGCAAGGAATTAGACACGGAGTGCAATGTCAAACTTGGTATCTGCATCTTTGCATCATGTTCTTGTAGGTCTGCAATAGCTTGCTCTCGTGATCCTTCAACCTATTGCTTCAAGTCTTGCCATAGGGTCGAATGCTGCCTAAGCAGATCTCCCAAGATTAGAGTCACAGGGGTGGTCACTGGAGTGGTGAGGAGGTCGTTTGGTTGCTCATTTTTCTCCTATTTTGGATTGTCTGGCCAATGGCCATGATTGATTTTTTGGCCCGTAGTGTTAAGACTTTGCCTAAGCGGTACTGCTTGTGGTGCAGTCACATCTCTCAATTTTGGTTGAGGAGGTAAGACTGGCGTGCTTATGTTGGAGAGACCCTCGATCTCATCCTCTAAAATGGGCTCATCATCTTTTAGGTGTTCTTGGGCCTCTTTTACCCACTCCTTCACCTTCTCGATGGCCTCTAGTTGGTGCTTTGGGTTGGGGTACTCCCCGACCTTATCACTTCCCTTGTTAGCCATTTTTGGGGCTGATGTCTTTGTCTCAGCATCAATGACTTTCTTTCTAGCAGAAAGCATTGTGGCACTCTCAGTTTTGAGTGTGACTTTAGCTTTGGGTCTCTTCTTCCTTCGCCTATGGCTCTTCTTTCCTATCGAGGCTGCATCAAGATTGCTAGGACTTGGCAGTGATATGCCAGCTTGCTTTGCTTGTGCACGGGTCATGACATGCAATCGCATAGATGTAGCCTCCCCATCAAGATTTTCAACACTGAACAGCCCCAATGGGATGGATGGCACATTAGCCAAACTCGAGGATGGTTTTTGCTTTGGACAGTCAATGAAGAGATGAGTGATTCTACACTTAGGGCACCTTAGATCAGCCTTGTCTCTATTTTGTTGCTCCCTTTCAGGATAGCATGATGAGATGTGTCTTGGGTGATGGCGAGTTCAACATATGATTGGTTCTTGGGTCTACCCTCCTGGTCCTCTACCTCGTTCCCTACCTAACACCATCACCAGTACTAGTCGATATTCCATAAGGACTATGTTTCCCTCATTGTCATGCAAGACGTAAGGGTATATGTAAGTCTTCCTCATTTGGCTCTTCCACGTAGTGGATTGGAGCATCACTCAGTGAATGGGTCACATAGGGACTAGGTAGTCTAGGTATTCTAGTAGGATTTATGTCCATTCTAGGAGCAGCCGGCTTAACATCATTTGGCGCAAGAAGGGCCAATGGGGCTCCCTTTTCAAATAATTGGTGCGGCCTATTCGCTAGGTAAGATTGACCGAAAGGTTGTGAGTACAGAAGTTTTCTAGGTAATCTACAATGCACAATGTCGTGACCAAACCTACCGCAATTAGCACAAGGTCATGATCTAGGGTATTGACACTTGGCTAGCAAGTGCTTTCCACCATACTACACGCATTGGACATGTGGGCACATTGGTTGTCTTAGCATCTCTCTTGCATCTTGGCTATTTCCATTTTCATGTCAGCCAATTCCTGGTTGGTGTGTGCAGCCTTTCCCTTATCTTGGATACTTTTGTCTGATTGCTTGCTAGATGTTGAAGCTCTCTCCAAACTTCTAGAGTCAATCTCTTCTTGGTTTGAGTTCCTGGAGCTCCTCTCCTTTAGCTGGTTGTCTACTTGAATGGCTTCTTCGAACACCCTAGCTAGCATGTCTCACTGCAAGCTCGAGTTGCCTGACAAGGCTTTATAAAGATCCTCATTTTGTATTCCACTGATGAATACGATTGACACTACTCTTTCGGTCGCGGTTGTTTGCCCATCATGATTCTCTTGAAGAGATTTCTCACGTGTGGGTCACATAATCGCGAATGTCCTCTTTTTCTTTTTTCTTGACATTCATAAGTCGTACTAGCAGGTTGTCAGAGTATCCGGACTCAAAAAATCTCTTAATGAAGAGGTTTTTGAGGCCATTGAAGTTTGCTCTCTCTACGGCATCTAGACTTGTATACCAAGTCCGATCGTTGTCACCTAAGGAAAGCCCGAATGCTTGAGAGTACTGAGTCAAGTTAGTGAAATCGTTGGCCTTGTAGACCTTCTTGAACTACTCTATGAAGTTTTATGGATCGTTGTGGGGATAGTGCTTATCGAGCTGCTTAGTGACCATCGGTATCTTAGACAGGCTCTTGGAGCCTTGGTTTACCCCTAATCCTACTAGTAGTGACATCACTAACGCTACAACGCTTTGCTCTGCTACTGTGTTGTCTAGCAATCGCTTCATGAGAAGCTCACTCAATGTCAAGTCTCCTTCTAGTGCTCTATCATGGTCAGTTTGATTCCTGCCTACTAGATTTAGCACTCATTGTATCTCTTATATCTCTATCATGGTCAGTTTGATTCCTGTCTGCTAGGTTCAGCACTCGCTGTATCTCTTATATCTCTGTGCTCTACCTCAAGCTCCTAGTCTACTGGTCTTGGTTGTATTACACTATGCCTTGCAGTGCTTTGTGGGCTAGCTTCCTTTCCTCCTCTAGGTCAGCTATGATGGATTCTGCCGTTCTACTGCGGTGCTCATACCAAGCGTGAGAATCATAGCTGTTCGCCACTGTTGGCTCACTTCTAGAAAAACTCACAAGTCAAGTTCCTCATTTTTCCTACGGTTTGAGCTTTCATTTGACATGGTTGCATTCTCGTGCTCCACCAAGCTATCAATAAGGTTAAGCAAGTCGGGTAGATCCACATCTCTATCGCTATTCACTTGGTCCTATGCTAGGCTCCGATTGCCCCTCTATATCTTGGGATCTTCTCCTATTGGTGGGTTCCTTCAAGTTCTTTTATTTGAGTGAGTTTCTTAATTATTGCATATAATCCTCAAATTACCTCCACTCAACGTGTGTGTGTGTGTGTTCTTTTCCATGGACTTTTGCTCAATCAAGCTTTCGACTATTCTTAGGTGCACTTCAAGTGCTGGAAATCAAGGTGAGTGCAAAGAAAAAGTGTCTAAGAGGCTTGCACACTCTCGTTTCGTCTTAGGCCTGATAGGCTTGCTCGATCAATTTCTAGCCGTCTTGAAAGGTTTTAGGGTTTCTTGCTGCGTCGTCTTACTCGTTTTAGGTTCATTTTTGGGTCTATTACTCCACTGGATGCCGTTAAGGCCATGACTCTCTCAATAACCTACTCAAGCTACTAAGAGGTTGTGTCTTGCAAATTTACCTATTCCTTGCATCAGAATCGAGTTCTGGGTGTCGGGAAGGCTCACAAAGGTTTGCACGGTTGAAATCTAGCTGGCTGTTGTGCAAATTTTCAAAAAAATTACAAAAATCTGACTCAATCCAACTCGTCCGAATTGCAAGGACCGAGTGGCGGATTCGAACCGAATAGGAACAGTGGCCGAATTTGTAGCTCAGATGGTCGAATGGACATGGCTGAGTCAAAAAGGGTTGAGTGAAAATGATCGACTTGGTTTGGGCCGAATCAAGTTGGCAAATCGAAACATGGCCGAATGATACGTTCGGACAGGGGCCGAGACTAGAGGGCCGAGGACGGAATTTAAAGGTGTTGGCCGATTTGTCAATTCGGACGGGCCAAATTGGCCAAATGCAAGAGGGCCAAGGGCCGATTCTGGGACTCGACTCAGAACTAAGCCACTCGGAGGAGCCACACACCAAAGAATGATCCACACACTCGGAAAGAAGAGAAGAAGAGAGGACTCTTGTTAGCCACATACCAAAGAATGAGCTTCCATTCACTTTTTGAACTTTATATACAAGCCCTAAAATCACATGGGCACCCATCGCTTTTTACATGACCAACCATTGTGGTAAGGTCCTTTTTTCTATTTCCCTCTTCTTGCCTCATGCCTTAAGCCTACATCCATCTATTCTTTTACAAATGGCACAGGAGAGAGCGTGGCCCTCTTTTACAAGAGTTTTTAGAGTTTTTTGAGGCACCTTCCATTTAAAATTGCATTTTTTGCCTCAGCTTAGCTTTAGAGGTTGCCTCTTTGCCTTTACTCTTTTTCTGTCCTTTTTTCGCTCTTTGTTTCATATGTGCACCATCTTGAATTGAGGTTAACAATTTCCCATATGATCCTCATGGGAACAATGTTGCAAGTGGAAAACAAGTTGGCACATGCTAGATGATGTGCAGGTTTGGAGGGGGAATGTCATGACGTTGCGTGTCCCAGCACTGCAAATCTAAGGGTGGAGTTTTTCGCCAAGAATTTAAACACATTAGTCAACGTTATTATTAGGAATTTGTTTCCTATTGTGTGTATCTTTTGTGTTTTCCTTTGCATGATGCATGAGCACATGTAGATAGGCTAGACACATTCATTTCAGTGCATTTATAAATTTTTGTGTGGAAGCATCATTTGAATGATGGCATTATATGGTTTTTGATTCCAAACTGCATGAATGATTGAGCATAAAATTCTTTTCCAAAGCATATTCTTGATAAAACACATTGCATGGAAAAATAGGTTCATACGAAGGTTTCCGTTTTTGAAGACTCAAGGATCAAAGGAAAATGTCGTAAGTTTTACATCGTCAATAAGTATTTATTGAAGAAAAAGAGGACATGTGTGCTGAAAGTGTGTGCAACTACAAGAACAATAGACCAAGAAAGGTTGGTACATGAACATGCCTTTCTTGGATCTCAGAAGCTCCAGTTCATGTGAACTTCAAAGGACACAAAGAAAGTAGGACTGGTTTACTAGAATAGTCTGAAATCTCTAGTATCATATTTAGATAACTTAATTCCCACTTTAGATGTATCCAAACATATACTGTGACTTATTTTGAAGGGAATAAGTCGTCCAAGACAAAAGATGGAGAAAAATAACGTGATTTATGAAAAATTATATTTTCATTTATTTTTATGGATTTTGGCAATTCTGTCTGCGTTACCTTGTCAACCAAATGGTTCCAATCATTTTGAGTATCTGGATGACTATATTCTGAGTTCATATGACGAAGTTATGATCCAAACAAGTTGCAGACACACACATGGCCGAATAAACAAAAATAGTGAAAAGCAGTAAAATAGCATAAGCTTTAAAGCTAAACGCCTTAAGCTTTTATGAGTGAAAGGGAGTGGAGAAAAACTATAAAAGGGAGGACAATGAGAGAAGGGGGGCCATCATTAAATCAAGGGAGAGAAGCTAGAGGTTGAGCTTGTATCCCTCCTCTTCTTTGAAGACCCTCATCAAACTTTGGAGACAAGGCTTGAGGACGAGCTTTAAGCCCCTTGCCTACATCAATGTTTCCATCATCGCAAGTCACTATGATGATTGCTTGAGTTGAGCTTGATGCTCCTCACCTTCCTTGAAGATTTTTCCACAAATCATGACATCTCACCTTCTTCTCTTCTTTCTCAGTTCTAAATCTATGAACTTGTATTTTGCCTATATTTTTAAATCAAGAATTTGTTTTTCTCATTCAAAATTCTTCTAAATAAAGTTTTATTTCGTTGAGTTCTTCTCTCATCTCAAAGCGTTCCTACGATGAGTGGCTTTCATGAACCCCCGCACAAATCCCTTGTGACACCGTGGCTCATGCACAAACGCGGGCAAGGGAGGGGGTAGAAAAATTTGCGATGGTGGAGGCATCACGACAAACAGGATGTACGTGTGAGAAAAGGATGTCGGATAAGACCTGTTCGCATGGGAAACACGGACAAAATGCACCAAAAAATGGGAACAAAAATTAATACGAAAGAAAATCTGATGATTGAAATAAATAAAAATAAAAACAAAAAATGTCTGGAGGAAAGTGACACATAGGATGGATAAAGTAGAACACAATTCCAAGGGTGGTAGGGCATGTGCACATGGAAAAAACAACAAAAATACCAACGAAAATAGAATAAAAAATGAATACAAGAAAATCCATGCATAAAAATGAAGTGCCACAAAAAGAAAAAGTGTCAAGGGAAACTGCTTGGACAGGGTTGTCAAGTCAGAACACAGTTTTGATGGCATTAGGGGGCATTCACATGGAAAAAATAGAAAAATTGAGCACAAAAACACACAAAAAATTTAATATCATAAGATTGATGGGAAAAAATAGGATGGAAAAAAAAGGAAAATTGTGCAGTGGAGCAAGTTAAAAAAGGTTATTAGATTCGAATTGAATTATGAGGTGTTTAGGGCAGGTTCACATGAGAAAAGGGCTAAAATACACACAAAAATACTAAAAAATACAGAAAAGTAAAATTATAAACCATGCATCAAAATGAGGGATAATAGAAACAAAAAATATCAAGGGGAAGGTATAGATTAGGGCTGTCTCATCAAATCACAATTCTGAAGTGAAAAAGGCATGCTCTCATGGAAACACATGAAATGGGCATAAATTTTTTCAAAAATTAATAACACAATATCTGTGGCTTGAAACTGAGGGCTATAAAAAGGAAAAATGGCTAGGTCAAAAGGACAAACATGGATGTAAGGTTCGATGTTTAGGTTCATGAACGAAAGGTACGTTCTCATGAAAACATGTAAAAATAAAGGAGAAAGCCAAATAGAAAAAGAATGACCCATGAGGAGGTAAAAACAAAATGGGTGGACAGGGAAGGGACCCCATCAGGAAAAAATCAGGATATGGGATACTCAAATCAACTCATTGGGAGGTTTTGAGGAGGGTATTCAAAGCAAATTTGTAGGCATGCATCCCCACACTTATGTCCTGAATAGATCGAATTAACGATGTAATAGGGGCCTACACTTGATTACCTCTCATACCCGTACGTCGCCATACTTAAAACATGACTGAATCTTGTAAGAAAAAGGGGTAGGGTTAGAAAAACTTGGCTCAATTTGCAGATGGTCAAGGTGAACTGTCATTGACCCGTGAAGGATCGTAGTCATCAGCAACAAGAGGTACCAGGGCCTCGCCACATCACACTCATCTAGCATGGCAGGGACTACACATCAGCACCTAGAGAGGTAGCTTTGTTGAAGGAGCATTGGTTAGGTTGTTAATGGTGAGGTATACAACACTCAATCGCGGCAGTTGCTCATGTTTGAATATTAGATCAGTCACTCACCCCATAACTCACATCACTCAAAGGATAATGATGGAAACCCATAGGTCACATCGGGTTTAGAAATCGACAAAAGGGATGGTTGAGAGGGAGTATGCCAACCTGCACAGTTGATGGTGCATCGGTGCGTCCCAACCCATTTGGCGTAGGTGTAATAAGAAAGGCCAAGGAGCCTTGTAATGCAGTGTGCCAAATAGAATGAGGTGAATAGTAATGGCCGGACGAGGGCCGGTTTGGTGTGTGCGTAGAAAAATGAGAACATATCTGTCTCTAATGGTTAGAATGTCCCTCAATCCTCATCTCTCAGCAGTTGTGGAAAGGAAAATCTATCACACTCAGTCCCCCCTTTGTCTCACGCTCTATTGATGATTATAGAGGGAAATCGAGTTCCTCACACCCTGTTGATTGAAACCTCACTGCCACTTGTGCAAAGGTTGTATGCCTTGTGCACAATTTATGGGCATCTCGCACTATTCTGGTGTCGTGCCTCTATGCGCACACCATGTGAAAAACTCTAGAGTGCGGCTTTCTTATTGATCTAGAGAGCCAATGTCATTTTAGACATTAGTGTTATTGTCCATGGTTCAAAAATATTAGATTTTTGGACAAGTTTTAGCCAATTTTTGATATTTTTGATATTATCTCTTTTAAAAATCCAAAAAAATATAGACAACTTCTAGATTAGGATGACATATAAAAGAAACTAGGTAGCTTTCAGGGATTGGCAAAATTGTGCGATGTGCAATTGTTGTTTTCAGGTAGTGAACAACACTCCGTAGTGGGAGATGAAGGAGTGATTTGGCAAAATTCTGGCCAACAGATTTGCTGGTAATTTACCCCCGTTTTGGAGCCAATGAAGCATCAAATTGTTAGTCTAATCATCATAGAGGAAGATATTGTTTTATGTACATTTTTGTCTACAAGAGATTTGTCTTCTCATGATGCAGAAATAAATTGACAGGCTTCACCTCTATGAGTATTCTTCTACATCTTCTATTTCTTTCTATGAGTATTCTTCTACATCTTCTATTTCTTTCTGTGAGTATTCTTCTATGTCTTCTATTTCTACCCCTTCTCTTCCATCTACTCCTCTCCTCCCTGAATCTCCCTTCACCCTACTATCACTTACCCCCGTGATAGGCTTTTGACCCCAAACACTTAGAGAGTGGTGAATCTGACATGAAAGTCAGTAGCACAAGTGTGTAAAGATAGGGGATTCTGCTGGTTCAAGTGGTGGTGATGCTTTACAATATATGATTGCTTTGTTGCAATAACAATAATAGCAATAGTTGTTGTTACAACAATAGATGCAAACTCAGCAAGAATCATAATTATTTCCTCTAACTACCATGGACTATTTCTCATGATTAATCCATGGGTATTTTCCCATAGTGACCCAAACTCCATCATGATGTCACTTTCAGGGAAAAGGATAAAGTAATCGGCCACATTTCTAGCCAAAGATCCCACTAAACCATTTAAAATGGACAAAGTATCTTTAGGGTTACAGGGGTTCCTGGGTTTCATCGTCATGCTCATGGTTGAGACTTTAATCAATCTATTTTAGCATCCACCACTTCAAGGGGGCTGTCAACTATAGAATAAAGCTAATAGGTCCCTTATAAGACCAAGATTCGGAAACTGCCACTTGTAGGCGGCTTCTGACAAATGCACCACCTATCGGGACCTAAAATGGGCCCGACACTAGCTCTCTAGCATTAGCCGGACCTCTATAAGGCTCACAAGACATCCCACATGGCCTTGCGACCAAGAGTGTCTAAGGGACATACTATACTAAGCTCTAATATCGATCTTGCGTTTGTAATAGGCAATAGTAATATTTGCCTTCCCCTACTTCTCACAGGGAGATCCCGTATACATTGGTATAATATATCATGTATCGCATACATAGGAGGAAACCTCTCGGTTGAAACACTAGGGTCTCACTGTAGCTCTCCTTCATCGTGCGGATTGGCCCCTTGATGCGCTACTCCAACATAAATAAAAAACGTACAAGATCCACTCTTTTGTACATTGTACAATCTAAGAGTTGACATTTTCTCACTAAACTTATGTAATGTGTCCACCTGTTCCCTTCAGGACACGTCTTAGGAGTCTATCAGAAAGGGGATCTAGAAAGCTTCGCTCGGCACTCCCATGGAATGTTACAGGGTTTGCGATCTAGGACTTTCCGCGTCTGCCACATGGCAGAAGTATTCTGGCCATTCCCACTTAGGGCCGACCTGAATCAGGGTTTCCCCTAATGGTCATTTCCTAAATGGCAACTAGCGTCGAACCCCGAGCGAACTATTTTATGCAGAAATGCCACAGCCGAAGCGGATTCACGCTGCACTTGGTTCAAGGAGAATGGGAAACGAGAGGGATGCAAAGCTCAACCTCTTTGCTATAAGGCATAGTCCCATTCCATTCCCCTAAAACAGCGTAAACCGGGATTATTATAACCTAGAATCTAGGTCAGCTCCCTTACTATTCGTTTCCTTTAAGAAGATCTCCTTGCTGTCCTTTATGATTGAGAAAATTTCTCAGCCAACCAGGACCACCCAACCCATGGCCACATCCACCTCACTTTCCTCAGGTTGTTTTAGTTGACTAATTACCTACCACATTTAGTTGGACATGCATCAAACAGCTTCCTTAATTAGCCCGATAGGGACCGGTTCCTTCACGTAATCTTAGCACTTGACATAGAAAAGCAGTGTCAAACAAGTTCTTTTTCAACAGGTTATCATATTTATCTTTGCAATACATTCATAAAGTCCAGCCCATAGGCTTGTCCATAATCCGCCCGAAGGATATCTAGCAATCCACAGGGATTACTAAACCAAGATTCCGCCCGTAGACTAGTATGCAGGCCTCGAGATCCAATCCCGAGCCACGTTGGCCTCTTATGCAGGGCCCGGAAGGCAAGGGATTTACAACCAGAGCCCCCCTTGGCACGCAAGCGTCCTCCTGCTCCTAGTGCTCAATGGAGACACCTCTTGCGGCGGGTTCGGTCCACCTTCCCGGTGCCACTAACAACCCCCTTGGTTAGGATCAGGCAGACAGTCGGGGGTAACTGAGGCTGCCTCTCCCTTCAAGCCTTCAACCTGAAGCATGAGATATCTTTTCATCCTTTAGCTCCTTGAGCAAACAAAGCAAACAGTTCTCTCTAAATTGTTACAAGCACAATCATTTCCAGTGGTCGTTATTTGGCCAACTGCTAAGGAGTAAATCCTTCTCTTCGAATGCATCCAACATTCGATCCGGGATCAATTGCGACTCGACAAGATCCTCAAGGGTTTGTTTGTTAACCCTTATGTCCTTGGGTTAGGGCCGTCCCCTATTAACCCAACTTAACCAATACCTTAAGTTCTATTAACAGTAAATATGTTGCTCCAAATTATTGATTGGTCCTTTGCTTCCAAGCAAATATCTAATCCCCTTATCTTTGTCACTTTTCCCAAGAAAAGTACTATATCAGGATGACTACTTATCCTCTTGCAAGATAAACTTGCACAAGAATTTGCCAATCTCATTCCGAGGAATTGGCCATTCTCTTATGATCAAACAACAAGATCATGCGATATTGCAACTTGTTGTACAAGTGTCACATCTAATCCATGGGACTATTTCACCCATCGAACCGCATCTTCTAATCACGGATTCATGATTAGAAAAGAAACAGGGTTTAGGGTGTCTTCATATCCAATCCATTCTCGATTGCACTAGGCCGACATCGTCAGTCCTAGGGTTCCAACTCAATCCGATTTTCGTCTTTTTAATGAGCGATCCTTAGGGTAGAAACCCTAGATCGTTTCTTGCAAGTACGTCCTATTGTCCCTACGCTCCGTGAATGTGGGCAGGACTTATGGTATGAGAGTTTTGACTTGGCAATAACTGCGACTAGGTCAAGTCCTTAATGTGCTAAACCCTATTTAGCACTTGGAGTATGCTGCATTGACTTAACCATTCTAAGCGAATCCTTTGTAGGTTAGGTATTTTGGGTAATCCAAATTACTTGTCTTATGACAAGGACGAACTATTCCTAAAGATATTGTCTTGATCAAAGAGGGGAAAAACTAGTTGCATTATGATACGGTTCTCGTAAGCACATGATTTATTGCCTCTAAGTATGATTAGATTTACAAACCCTAACTTTCTCGTTAAGATCAAAGTGCATGTTAAGTTACAACATAATTTCCATTTATCCTACTTGAATATGCATTCATGATTCATGCCACTAAGTTTTTAGGGTTTTATGTTAAAATGAACCATGCAACGTTTCCCTAACTTCATTTCTGAATGAAATATTCATACACTGATTGAGCATTAAGCAACCTTTCCTAACTACTACGTAGTTGAATGAGATTTATGCAAATTGACTAGAGTTAACCTACTTCATGCAGCCCTAGAATCATTTCCATGCCTTGCAATTTCCTACGGTTGTTAGCAACTTTCTTAATGAATCATTACAAAGAAAGATTTGTCTAGAATTTCGACATGCAATGTAATCTTTTTGTGCATAATCAAAGGTGTACTACAATAATTTTGACTTTGTAATGATAGTCATTAGTTGATCTAGATGCACAAAACAACTTGTTAAGAGTGCATAAACATCTTATTTTTTTAATTCATTCCATTGAAAAATACAAATGACCAATCTTCAATTGTGAGTTACTTCTTTTAAAAATAGCCAATGCATTTCAATCTCAAAAGTGCATCCTAATTCCATGTATTAACCATGCATAATTGCAATATTTCGACGTAAATAAAAAATAGGAAGAAAACCTGGACTTGTGGGTTCGGTGAAATGTCCACATGAATATTAGGAGATGATCCTCCTGCGGTTGCGCCTTGTGCCTTTTTAGGGGCAATCGTGAATTCGACCTCTGATTTGCCTTCGTGGATTTCAACTTCTTGCCTTGGCCGCAGTCTTATGATCTTGGCCCGTCTCCCTCGTACGCGCAATTCCCTTTGAGATACAGCTTCCTTGACCGAAGTACTGACTTGCAAAATTAGGCTTTGGAAGGCCTTAGGGTTCGGAGCTTGGGACTTCTTCTTTCGCAAAAGAGGGATCCGTGAGAGGGTTCTTGTGAAAGCCTTGCGGAAACAGAGGCTTGAGAGATTCTTCTCCTTGAAATTCCGGGCTAGGAATGATTTTATGGGGCCTTGCGGAAAAGGGAACTCCAAATCCCAAGCCTAGGGCTTGTGGATGATTGGTGGGAAGGACTTTACACTTTTTTTTTCTTCAAAATCCCGGGGTAAAGACCTTGAAAAAAAAGGCTTAAAGAAATCCTCCTCAATGGGCTTATGGGGGAAATCGAGTGGGAAGGGCTTAGAGAAACCTCTCTTCTTCTTAGAAGAACCGGGCTAATATGGTCTTATGGGGATTCCAACGGGAAGGGCCTTTAAAACCGGAGATAAAGATTTCTTGTGGTGGATGCAATGGGAGGGCTTTTAATCCGGAGGGTAGAGTGGACTTAAGGAGATCCAATGGGAAGGGGGGTTTAAAACCCGGGGTTAAATTTTGCTTGTGGTGGATCCCAATAGGAAGGGGGCTTAAAGAATCCCCCCTTAGAAGCTTTTGGGCAGCACGTGGTGGCATGAAGACGGAGATTTGGAGGCATTATGGCAGCCAAAAACTCCTGACAGCTGGTGGCGGTGCTCTGAACCAGCGTCTCCCTCTCCTCCACGGCGCAGCACGGTGTTTCGTCACTCTTCCCTCCTTCCTCCACACTTGTTACAGTCAGCGGAGTATGGTAAATCCTCACTCCACACTCTCCCTTTCACCCCCTTAAAGAGGGTATTTATAGTCTAGGGGGAGAGAGGACCTCCCCCCTACGTGGCCCCTCGCATGGCATCTTCCCCTCCACCTCTCAAGTTGCAATAATAGCCCATCCCCTTCCCTCAGCCACGCTTCGATTGGGGGAAGGTAAATAATAAGAAAATTTGCAATAATCCCATAATTATCCTTTTGAACTCCTCCCAAGAGGGAGTTCAGCTGAGGTTATGTGGGTTTTGATCCTCGGTCTGGTTTTGCCAATGGGGAGGTCATGTTTCCTCGCATACGATTTATAGATTGCATTGTCAGAAACTCCAATCCCGGAATTGACTTTGCATGAGTCTCACGAAGGTGTGGAAAGTCGGACTAGTAGTATTTTTTCAATGGAAATATTACATTCTCTCCCCCTTGGAGGAATCAAGATGTCCTCATCTCGAGATAAACAGGGGGTATTGATGGTTGAGAGTGCTTTCATCCATCCAAGTGGCATCCTCCTTGGGATAATCTTTCCACTGGATGAGGTATTCTCTCAAGGTTCTGGATCTTAGTTGTCTCTCCCTAACATTTAAGATCCTGTCAGGCCGTAGCTCAAGCACTCCTTAGCTATGCATTACAACTTGTTGGTCATCAAGTACATGGCTAGGACATACTTCTTCAGTAGGCTGATATGGAATACATTATGAACCTTTAGGTTCTCAGGGTGTTGCAGTCTATAAGCATTGGGTCCTAGGCATTTAAGGATCTTGTATAGCCCACAATACCTTGGACTTAGCTTCTTGCAATCTCCTAAGGATAGGGAACTCTTCTTTGGGCATACGCAAATGAAGACCATGTCTCCCTCCTCGAAAGTTCTATCTTGATGCTTCAAATCTGCGTATGCCTTTTGTCTATCCTTAGCAACTTGGATGTCTTGTCTTATTAACTTCACTTGGTCATCCATCTCTTCCAACATCTGCCTTGAAGCTTCAACCCTCAAGGCTGGATGTGAGAAGTTTAGGGGACTTCGACAGTGATGCCCATACAATGCTTGAAAAGGGGTCATCTAAATGCTTTGTTGGTAAGAAGCATTGTAGGCAAACTCAACCAAGGGCAAGTATTGAATCCACCTTTTTGGTTCACGGCTGTAGTGAACCCTTAGCATATCCTTGATAACTTGATTGACTCGTTCCGTTTGGCCATCAGTTTGGAGATGGTAAGCTGTACTAAAATAGAGTTGAGTCCCAATGGCTTCAAAGATAGCTCTCTAGAAGTGTGATGTGAAGAGAGAATCACGATCACTAATGATTCTTCTGGGTAACCCATGTAGCTTGAATATCTCCTTGATAAACAACCTTGCAATGTCTGAGGCTTTATAGTTTGTCTTTACTGGAATAAGGTGTGCAACCTTAGTAAGAATGTCAACCACAACCATGATGGAGTTGTATCCACCCTCAACTTGGGGTAGGCCAACAACAAAGTCCATACTGATGAATTCCCATTTCATTTGGGGAATATCAAGTGGTTTCAACTTTCCTGGCGTTTTGACATGTTCGGCCTTGATACATTAATAAGACAAACATTCAGTGACATATTTGAGAACGTCACCTTTAAGCCTCTCCCAATAGTAGCTCTTCCTAACTGCATTGAGAGTCTTGCCATAGCCAGGATGTCTTGAGAAATGGGAATCATGAGCTTCCCATAGTATCTTCTGCTTAAGTGACTGGCTTTTCGATATACATAATCTTGTTCTATAGTAGACAAGTCCACTATTGATAGAGAATTCATGATACTTAGCCTGTAGCTTTTGGTCCTGGTCCTTGATAGGGATCTCCCTTACAATCTTTTGATAGGCTGGATCATGGCATGCTTCCTCTCTAGCTAGCTCAAGTATTGGGTTGTTTGGCATGGATACCTTTGTGGCTAGAGATCTAGTTGTTGATGGATTTTGCAAGATTAGAGAATTAAGGAATGCCTTCATGCGACTGAGTGTGTCGGCAACTACATTCTCCTTTCCCAGTCAGTATTTGATTTCAAAATCATACTCCTCCAGCACTTCAATCCACCGACGTTGCCTCATGTTGAGCTCGTTCTAGGTAAAGATTCACTTGAGACTTTTATGATCAGTCACTAGAGTAAACTTGTTACCCAACAAGTAGTGTCTCCAAAGCTTTAGAGCATGGATGACATCTAACAATTTTAGATCATGGGTAGCATAGTTCTTCTCATGGCTCTTCAATTTCCTTGAAGAGTATGCTACTGGATGACCTTCTTGCATGAGCACACATCCTAAAGCAAGCATGCTAGCATCAATTACTACCTTCAACACCTTACTGAGATCCAGGAGTTTCAGTATAGGTGTTGATACCAAACTTTGCTTTAATCTTTCAAAGCTAGATTGTTCAACAGCTGATCATGCAATGGATGTTTGCTTCTTTAGTAAGTCCGTCAGAGGTGCTGCAATCAAAGCATAGTTTTTTATGAAGATCCTATACCATCCTATCAATCCAAGAAAACTGCGTATTTCTTTAACAGTTGTTGGTATTGGCCATTCTAGAACATCTCAGACTTTGGCTAGATCTACTGAGATTCCTTCCGCTGATAGGATGAATCCCAGATATTCAATCTAACGTTTAAAGAATGCACACTTCTTCATCCTAGCATAGAGCTTGTGTGACCTCATTGTCTCAAGGACAATCCGAAGCTGGGGTTCATGATCTTCTTCTTGTTTGGAATAGACTAGGGTATCATTTAAGAAGATGAGTACAAATTCATCAGGATATGGCCTAAAGATATCCTGCATTAACCTGTTGAAGGTGGCAGGCGCATTCGTAAGCCCGAATGACATAACTAGAAACTCAAAATGTCCATATCTTGTGTTGAAGGCCCTCTTTGGGATATCTTCTTCCTTAATCCTTATCTTATAGTAACCCGACCTGAGATCAATCTTGGAGAAGATCTTTGCACCCTAAAGACCATCAAGAAGCTCATCTATTCTAGGAATAGGGTACTTGTTCTTGACAGTTGATTGATTCAACCCTCTGTAATCAATACACAGTCGAAGCATTCCATCTTTCTTTTTCTGGAATAGTACTCAAGCTCCCCATGGTGAACTGCTAGGACGGAAGTAGCCTTGATCTAGCAGTTGCTTGAGTTGCTCCTTCAGCTCAATTGGTTCCGGGATCGACATCCTATAAGGTCTCTTTGCAATTGGCACAGTTCCTGGCACTAGCTTGATCTCATGATCTACTTCTCTTTGAGGCGGGAGTTCTATCAGCTCTTCAGGAAATACGTCCACGTACTCCTTTAGCCATGAAGGTTCTTCACCAGACTCCTGCTTCTAATCTAACTTATTGAGCTTAATCAAGTAGACAAGTAGTCCCTTTCTAACTCCCTTTATAATCTGAGATGCTTTGGCCAATTGAATTTTCGGCTTTCCAGCCTCACCTTGAGTTGTGACCAATTCCCTTTCAGAGTTTCGAAAGGAAATTTGGCCATTTCCACAATGAATGTGGGCATCCTTAGGTTTAAGCCAATCCATTTCGAGTAAACACTCATGGATACCTAGGTTCATGACTCTAAATTTGACCGAAGTCGTCTTTCCTCCCAGAAAGAATTCCACCTTAGCAGTTTGCCTGGTATAAGTGACCTCACGACCATTTGCTAATTCCACAAGCAAGGTAGGTGCTTCTACTGTGGCTATTCCTAATCTTCTTGCACAAGCTAGTGAGATAAAGGAATGTGTACTACCACAATCAATCAAGGTCTTGAAACCTTTACCTTGATAGTCCGATGGCGTCTGAATCACCAAAAACTGGCGATTTGGGCCTTTCCTGTGAAGAGCGGCCTGGACTGTCGCCCTTTCAAACTTTGTTTCCATGGTTGGATCTTCTTCTTCGCACATTTCCCTGTTGGCAACACATGCGGTTCTTCCTCTACCTCAGGTAGCGGCTCCCTGGCCACGACTAGTTCCTTGGAAAGGTACTTGACGATGTCCTCCACCAAGCTTGGGACATTGCCTCTTGAAATGATCGGGCCTGTTGTAGTGGACACAATGGAGATTTCGGCCATTGCTTTGGGTAGGGACAAAGTTATTGACATTATTAGTCCTTGCTTTCTTTCTTTGTCCCTGGTTTTGACCTTGAACTCTCTTCATTTGAGGCCTATATGCTCCTTTGTTTAGGTCATTATAAGACCAAGTTTTATTACTTCTTGGCCTAGCCTACACCTCCTGAATTATGGGAGCAACTCGAATTCACTCGTGGGTATTCACTCGTGGGTTTAAACCAGCACAAAATTTCGACACCTGCTGTGTCATGTCCATCTGTGGCGCATACTTAAGAAGTGAGATGAATTTTGAGTAGTATGCGTTAAGAGTGAGTCCCAGCTATTTCATCTTGTAGAACTCATTCATTTTCTGTGTGCGATACGCAGGTGGTAAGTATATTCCTTGCACAGCTTTCTTCATCTTTTCCTAGTTAATGGATCCTTCCGCGATCCCTTGATCTCTGCATCATTGCTTCCACCAAAGCCTGGCTTCGCCGGTGAGCTTCAGCTTGGCGAGCATAGCCTGGTTGGCGGGTACAGTACCGGCTGCTTCAAAGTAATCTTCCATGGACTCTATCCAAATCTCAGCATTCGCTTGGATAGTCCTACCTTTCCCATCAAATTCTAGCGGCTTGATCTGCTTGAGTAGAAACTTCTTCTCCTGGATCACAGCAGTACTTGATGTAAGGGGAGAACTGGGAATATGTACTTGGGGTTGTGCCTGGATAGAGGATTCTTAATGTTATAGCTCGCTATTCATTATGATTTATAATTCATACCCAATTCAGCTATCAACCAAGAGATCTAGCTACTTAAATTTTTATCAATTCTCGTAGACAAAACAGACATTGATAAAAAGAAGTCTTATTCCATTTATATGGGTCTAGCCCTTTCGGAGTACAATATTTCTTGGGATGGCAAAGAAATTGTTACATTAGTTTGGGGAGAATAGTGTTATATTACATTTATCTACGGGAACTGGATAATAGTATGGTTTTGGGTCATGGATCTTTAGGAATCGGTAAGTCATCGAAAGATTAGGGTATCCTTTCCTTTGGAATCCATTCTTCTCATAGCACCCCAACACCTTGATCCTGTCGGTGGGAATTACACAGGTCACTTCCTCATATACATATGAGTTTAGCTCCACCCTCCGACCTTCGATATGTAAAGTTGAGTTTACGTCAGCCTCCACAAAAATGAACAGCTTCACAATCTTCAGGTCCCTTAACCACTTGATCCTCTTTAGGTTGGTTTGAAGGTACGCAAACCGGTGGGAAGCTATGTAGTAGATTCCTGAATCACCGTCCATCTCTATTCCACGTGTAAAGGTGATGGATTATAAATACGATCTAGGATGTTCATTATATCAACCCTTTGTAGATATTCCAGGGAATGCATCGCGATCATAAACATGACTCGTAACACTAAGAACCTGCTCCATGCTTCATAATTCTGCAAGACAGCATCAAAAGTAAGGAAATGTTCTTAATAGAAACATTTGCTTTACTTCTTCTTAACTGTAACGTGTCCATATGTTCCCTTCAGGACACATCTTAGCAGTCCATTAGAAAGGAGATCTAGAAAGCTCTGCCCAGCACTCCCATGGAATGTTACGGGGTTTGCGATCTAGGACTTTTTGCATTTGCCATGTAGCGGAAGTATTTTGGCCGTTCTCACTTAGGACCGACCTGAATCAGGGTTTCCCCTAATGGTCATTTCCTAAACAGCAACAAGTGTCGAACCCCGAGAAAACTACTTTACGCAGAAATGCCAGGGCTGAAGCGGATTCACACTGCACTTGGTTCAAGGAGAATGGGAAACAAGAGGGATGCAAAGCTCAACCTCTCTGCCATAAGGCATAGTCCCATTCCGTTCCCCTAAAACAGCGTAAACCAAGATTATTATAACCTAGACTCTAGGTCAGCGCCCTTGCTATTCGTTTCCTTTAAGAAGATCTCCTTGATGTCCTTTATGATTGAGAAAAGTTCCTGACCAACCAGGACCACCCATCCATAGGACGGACCCATGGCCACATCCACTGCACTTTCCTTAGGTTGTTTTAGTTGGCTAATTACCTACCACATTTAGTTGGACATACATCAAGAAGCTTCCTTAATTAGCCCGTTAGGCACTGGTTCCTTCACGTAATCTTAGCACTTAACATAGAAAAGCAGTGTCAAACGTTCTTTTTCAACAGGTTATCATATTTATCTTTGGAATACATTCATAAAGTCCAGCCTGCAGGCCTATCCAACAATCCACAGGGATTACTAATCCAAGATTCCACCCGTAGACTAGTATATGGGCCTCGAGATCCAATCTCGAGTCACGTTGGACTCTTGTACAAGGCCCAGAAGGCAAGGGATTTACGGCCAGAGCCCCCCCTGGAACCCAAGCGTCCTCCTGCTCCAAGTAGCACTCAACAGAGAGACCTCTTGCGGCGGGTTCGGTCCACCTTCCCGGTGCGACTAACAACCCCCTTGGTTAGGATCAAGCAGACAGTCGGGGGTAACTGAGGCTGCCTCTCCCTTCAAGCCTTCAACCTGAAGCATGAGATATATTTTCATCCTTTAGCTCCTTGGGCAAACAAAGCAAACAGTGCTCTCTAAATTGTTACAAGCACAATCATTTCCAGTGGTCGTTATTTGGCCAACTGCTAAGGAGTAAATCCTTCTCTTCGAATGCATCCAACATTCAATCCGGGATCAATTGCGACTCGACAAGATCCTCAAGGGTTTGTTTGTTAACCCTTATGTCCTTGGGTTAGGGCGTCCCCTATTAACCCAGCTTAACCAATACCTTAAGTTCTATTAACAGTAAATATGTTGCTCCAAACTATTGATTGGTCCTTTGCTTCCAAGCAAATATCTAATCCCCTTATCTTTGTCACTTTTCCCAAGAAAAGTACTATATCAGGATGACTACTCATCCTCTTGCAAGATAAACTTGCGCAAGAATTTGCCAATCTCATTCTGAGGAATTGGCCATTCTCTTGTGATCAAACAACAAGCTCATGCGATGTTGCAACTTGTTGCACAAGTGTCACATCTAATCCATCGGACTATTTCACCCATCGAACCGCATCTTCTAATCACGGATTCATGATTAGAAAAGAAACAGGGTTTAGGGTGTCTTCATATCCAATCCATTCTCGATTGCACTAGGCCGACATCGTTGGTCCTAGCATTCCAACTCAATCCAAGTTTCGTCTTTTTATTGAGCGATCCTTAGGGTAGAAACCCTAGATCGTTTCTTGCAAGTATGTCCTATTGTCCCTACGCTCCGTGAATGTGGGCATGACTTATGGTATGAGAGTTTTGACTTGGCAATAACTGCGACTAGGTCAAGTCCTTAACGTGCTAAACCCTATTTAGCACTTGGAGTATGTTGCATTGACTTAACCATCCTAAGCGAATCCTTTGTAGTTTAGGTATTTTGGGTAATCCAGATTACTTGTCTTATGACAAGGACGAACTATTCCTAAAGATATTGTCTTGATCAAAGAGGGGAAAAACTAGTTGCATTATGATACCATTATTGTAATCACATGATTTATTGCCTCTAAGTATGATTAGATTTACAAACTCTAACTTTCTTGTTAAGATCAAAGCGCATGTTAAGTTACAACATAATTTCCATTGATCCTACTAGAACATGCATTCACGATTCATGCCACTAAGTTTTTAGGGTTTTATGTGAAAACGAACCATGTAACCTTTCCCTAACTTCATTTCTGAATGAAATATTCATACACTGATTGAGCATTAAGCAACCTTTCCTAACTACTACGTAGTTGAATGAGATTTATGCAAATTGACTAGAGTTAACCTACTTCATGCAGCCCTAGAATCATTTCCATCCCTTGCAATTTCCTACGGTTGTTAGCAACTTTCTTAATGAATCATTACGAAGAAAGATTTGTCTAGAATTTCGACATGCAATGTAATCTTTTTGTGCATAATCAAAGGTGTACTACAATAGTTTTGACTTTGTAATGATAGTCATTAGTTGATCTAGATGCACAAAACAACTTGCTAAGAGTGCATAAACATCTTATTTTTTTTATTCATTCCATTGAAAAATACAAATGACCAATCTTCAATTGTGAGTTACTTCTTTTAAAAATAGCCAATGCATTTCAATCTCAAAAGTGCATCCTAATTCCATGAATTAACCATGCATAATTGCAATATTTCAACGTAAATAAAAAATAGAAAGAAAACCTGGACTTGTGGGTTCGGTGAAATGTCCACATGAATATTAGGAGATGATCCTCCTGCGGTTGCGCCTTGTGCCTTTTTAGGGGCAATCGTGAATTCGACCTCTGATTTGCCTTCGTGGATTTCAACTTCTTGCCTTGGCCGCAGTCTTATGATCTTGTCCCGTCTCCCTCGTATGCGCAATTCCCTTTGAGGTACAGCTTCCTTGACTGAAGTATCGACTTGCGGAATTAGGCTTTGGAAGGCCTTAGGGTTCGGAGCTTGGGCCTTCTTCTTTCGGAAAAGAAGGATTCGTGAGAGGGTTCTTGTGAAATCCTTGCAGAAACAGAGGCTTGAGAGATTCTTCTCCTTGAAATTCTAGGCTAGGAATGATTTTATGGGGCCTTGTGGAAAAGGGAACTCCAAATCTCAAGCCTAGGGCTTGTGGATGATTGGTGGGAAGGACTTTACACTTTTTTTTTCTTCAAAATATCGGGGTAAAAACCTTGAAAAAAAAGACTTAAAGAAATCCTCCTGAGTGGGCTTATGGGGGAAATCGAGTGGGAAGGGCTTAGAGAAACCTCTCTTCTTCTTACAGGAACCGGGCTAATATGGGCTTATGGGGATTCCAACGGGCGAGGGCCTTTAAAACTGGAGATAAAGATTGCTTGTGGTGGATACAATGGGAGGGCTTTAAATCCGGAGGGTAGAGTGGACTTAAGGAGATCCAATGGGAAGGGGGGTTTGAAACTCGAGGTTAAAATTTGCTTGTGGTGGATCCCAATAGGAAGGGGGCTTAAAGAAGCCCCCCCTTAGAAGCTTCTGGGCATCACGTGGTGGCATGAAGACGGCGATTTGGAGGCGTGATGGCGACTGAAAACTCCGAACAGCTGGTGGCGGCGCTTTGAACCAGCGTCTCCCTCTCCTCCACGGCGCAGCATGGCGTTTCGTCACTCTTCCCTCCTTCCTCCACACTTGTTATAGTTGGCACAGCATGGAAAATCCTCACTCCATACTCTCCCTTCCACCCCCTTTGAGAGGGTATTTATAGTCTAGGGGGAGAGAGGACCTCCCCCCTACGTGGCCCCTCAGATGGCATCTTCCCCTCCACCTCTCAAGTTGCCATAATAGCCCATCCCCTTTCCTCAGCCACGCATTGGCTGGGGGAAGGTAAATAATTTAAAAAAAATTCAATAATCCCATGATTATCCTTTTGACCTCCTCCCAAGAGGGAGTTCACCTGCAATTATCCGAGTTTTGATCCTCGGTCCGGATTTGCCAATGGGAAGGTCATGTTTCCTCGCGTACGGTTTATAGATTGCCGGAATTGACCTTTGCATGAGTCTGACGCGGGGTGTGGAAAGTCAGACTAGTAATATTTTTTCAACGAAAATATTACAGCTTACCCCAAGGAACTGCTTGTCTATCCTATAGCCTAAGAATCCTCACACTCTCAGTATTGCTCAATGTTTGGCATACATGTGCTATATGCATCCAGGGTTTTATACCATGTGGCATGCAAAATGAAAATGTGAATGCCTATTGTGTACAAACATTTTATTTTAAAACAAATCAGCAAAGTGGAGTGTAAAATCAACCCTTCTACGTTTTTCATGTGAGAAATGCGGGATCCAAAGCATGGCAAAGGCGGAAGCTATAGAGGATGGAAGATGAAGATACTACTCATGTTGACATTGACAAAGAAGACAACTGTTACACAAGTGAATTAGGTTTCAAGATTGAGACTTGAACTCATAAACACAATCTTGTGTAGGACTGACAATGACACAGGGACTTGACAGAAAGAGACAAGTACTATTGCATTATCATCATATGAAAGTGATAGTCAAGTACATCATTATATAGGAATGCTTGGTAGCACACTTCATCACTGTGCCTATGGGATATGTCTCTCTTGCTAGAATGAACTGCACCTTCCTAGCCTAGTTGTTCCATACAAAGGGGCATACATAGGGTGTGATTGGCAGGTTCTCAACACCCCTCCTCAATCACAACCTGAAAGTACAAAGTGTGTAGAGGCTTTAGTGAGAGCAGTACTTGCAAAGTGTGGGCATACCACAAACATGGAAAAACACCAAAGGCTGTCGCAGAAAAGGCTAAGTGTGGGTACCATAAACATGGTGGACATCCAGAGGCTGTAACACAGGGGCCTCACAAAGTGTACAGAGGCTGTAGTACAAGGCTACATGAGGAGTTTTTTTCAAGCTTATGAAAGGAACATTAAGGCAGGTACAATGCTTTTAAAACAGAAAATGAGAGACAAGGACCGATAGGCCCTTGTGGTCTTTTTCAGCATATGTTTTCTCTTTGTCAGCATGGAAAATCTTCTTCTCTTTCATCTTTGGTTCTTCAGCTTTGAATGATGTGGTCTTTTGGTCTTCATGGCTGATCTTCTTCTTGTCCTTCTTCTCTTCTTCATTGTCTATTTGGTTTGCTTCTTCTTTGACTTTGCTTGCAGCTTTAATCTTCATGTCCATTGCAGCTTTAATCTTCATGTCCATGTCCCCCTCAAGCAAAGGTATCATCTTTGAGGTAGTGGAAATGTCTTCAAAATATTTTGATGGATTCATTGATTGAACTTTGATGTAGACAGCTCCATGTCTTTCTGCAAGTAAGATAGCCAAGTTTTGCATGCAATGTAAATGGGCAACAAGAGTAATGTTACTCTTTATAACAGGTAACCACCCAAGAGACTTCATGCTTGGCATTTCCATAATGGAATCAGCTTAAAATTTTTGAAACTTTCCAGCACAAAGTTGAAATCTAATGTGTCAGAAGACACAACCAATGGCAGTGTGAAAACACACTATGTAGTATCAAAAGATACTATGGTTGAACTTGATGATGATTCTTGATGCTTTGATTTTGTTGATGCTTATCTTCTTGAATATTTTTCTTGTTGGGAACTTCAGTAACACAGTGGATCAGAGTGAAGAGGCTTGGGTTGAGTGTCAGGAGAGAGAAAATGAAAGAAAAATGAGTTTGGGAGATTTTGGCTATGGTGGAATTAGGGTTTCTGAGACAGGGGCCTGGTTTTTCTCAGATTGCAGGAGCTATACTTGATCATTTTCAAAAAAATTTACATGTCTAGGAATCTTACTTCATGGGCTATCAAAGCCCCATGATAATTGATTAGATTGTAGGCAGTACGGCGCGCGCAGATAGCTCGAACAGAAACGGCGTAGATCAGGACAGCAACGATGAATTTTCGCAATGCCAGGGTCAAGGCGCAGCAATGTGGTCGATTGATGTGCCACGGTGAAGCGCCTTGAGTAGGAGAACAATCCCCTAGAAGGAATCAGGAGCTGAAGTGGCTTAGTTGAGAAGTTATGGAAGCTCCAAGTGAGGTAGGTCTTGTCTGGCTATGGCAGACACAGGGCAGAGATTGAGAATTTTCACAGTGCTGAAGCTATGCTTGCCCAAAGTCAGTGATTGATGTGTCAGAGAGTAGCTTTGGAAGCAGGGGAACACTTTCCCAGAAGGAAGCTCCAGGAGGTTTGACCTGTGGAGTGAGATATAAGAGCTTCAAGCTGACAGGGTGATGCTGGCTATGGCTACCATGAAAGCTCAAGTGAAGGTAGAGTTGAGAGATGAAGTCATGGGCTGGAACTCTGGTGACCAGAGTTGAAGAGGAACTGAGAGAGAGCAGAAAAGAGCTAAGCCATGCTCAGCTGAGCTCTGATACCACGTGAGAAATGCGGGATCTAGAGCATGGCAAAGGCGGAAGCTATGGAGGATGGAAGATGAAGATACTACTCATGTTGACATTGACAAAGAAGACAACTGTTACACAAGTGAATTAGGTTTCAAGATTGAGACTTGAACTCATAAACACAATCTTGTGTAGGACTGACAATGTCACAACTGTTGAGATATCGAGCTCCACTCGTGATATACCAGGGTGACCGTTGTGCATATATGTCACCGACTTGTTAGTTGCAGATGCGGTTGTTACACCGCCCATGAATAATAGCTAGATGACAGCTATCCTTATCTACTCTAGTTCATGGCTCAGTTAGTATGCCATCTTAGTTAGTTGAGTTTGGTTTGAGACCCATATATAGGGTTCTTCTATTTCTTTGTATGAGAGTTCTTTTTGGCTTACACAACTAAGAAGAGGAAAATTGTTTTCAGCCTACAAGTGAGACTCCTTCCTTCTCTCCCACAATCTTGACATGGTATCAGAGCCTTGTTCGTGGTAAGGAGCTCAAGAAAGCAAGCCAAGCTCACAGTGTTCTGGTAAGAAGAGCAGTGTTGCTTTCATTTTCTGTTTTGGGAGCAGATCTCTGCAGGTAGCACAGCCGGAAATTGCAAAAGTACATTGTCTCAGGTTGAGACGCCCTTCGCGGTGAAGCAAGAGGGCAGTCAGTATATGTTGCAGGCGAGGGCTTTAGCCCTTGGTGACCTTGTTTTTTTTATTTGAGGCCATTTCGGGGCCTGTTTTGGAGGCGGAAGTTTTCTGCACGCACTCAGGAAAAGGCCCAGTTTTATGCTGTGTAGCCGCTATTCTACAGGTCGGTGAAAAGTTACTGTAGAAATTGCATCGTATACTTGTGCGCAGAAACATTGGGAGTTACAAAATCATCCTTGTTGCTTGTTGATGCAAAATCGTCACTAGGAAGTGACTGTGTGGTCAAATACCACTTTCGTCAGTTTTGCAAATTTGCCCTTGTGAGACTGAAGCTGTGTTCTTTGCAGTGACAAAATTTTTTGCAGTGTTCTGTAATAGCGTCTGATTCTCTTTCACAGATTGTCACTGAAAAGCTTGACAAGAACAACTTCCAAGCATGGAAGTTTAGAATGACGAATTTCCTTATGGGAAAAGGATATTGGGAATTTGTTGCAGGAAATGAAGAAGAACCAGTTCTTCCTGATGTTCCCAATCAACAGCAAATGCAAGCATTTAAAGCATGGCATGAGAGAGCCAGGAAAGTTATGTACTGGATGCCTATCAGCATTTGAGACTCTATGATTGTGCATATTCAGGATGCATGTACGCCAAAGGAGGCATGGGATACTTTGTCAAAAATGTATAGCACAAATACGCAAGCCAGGAAAATGCAGCTCAAGCAAGAGTTCCATAATGTGCAAAGAGAAAATATGAGCATCAATGACTACCACATGAAGGTGAAGAAGATTGCAGATGCACTTGCTTCCATTGGGTCGCCAGTGGAAGATGATGATTTAGTTTCTGTGACCTTGAATGGTCTAGGAAAGGATTATGCACAGTTCCGAACATCCATTTCCGTCCATGAAAGATTTCCTGATTTTCAGGAGTTGATTGCTCTTCTAATTTCTGAGGAGCAGAGAAATGTTGGTGCATCTTCTTCAGGAGGAACTTCAAAAGAAGCTGTCTTCTACTCAAATGCTGGAAGAGGTAGAGGGAGAGGTAGAGGAGGCCGATTTGGAGGCCGTGGTAGAAATCAGAATATGCAGCAAACTCAAGAAAACCAGTCTTATGGAGGAGGACGTGGTAACTCTAGAGGAAGGAGGAGCCAAAGAGGTCGTGGTGGATGGCAAAGAGGCCAAAATGCAAACAGTAATGTTGAATGCTACTACTGTGGTAAAATGGGTCATATGGCTAAAGACTGCTATAAAAAGCAGAATGACATCATGAATGGAAAACTGCAACAAGGGAATTATGCATCTTCTAGTAGACAGGGTGATGACAGAAATGAGCATTTGTTTATGGTGCAGCACATGAACAATTCTATGACAAGTGCAGAAGAACACAATGATGTATGGTATGTTGACTCAAGTGCATCAAATCACATGACAGGTCATGCAGAATGGATGGAGGATGCAAGGAAAATGGAAAAACCAGGATTTGTGGAGACTGGTGATGATACTGCACATCCTATTGTGCAGATTGGAAAAATTCCTTTGTCTATGCAGGATGGGAAAAAGAAATACATGTCCGATGTATTTCATGTCCCAAATATCACCAAGAATCTGGTTTCTGTTGGTCAAATGGTTGAGCAGGGCTTGCATGTCAGATTTAATCCTCATGGATGCTTCGTTGAGGATATGAAAAATAAAGGTCGCTTGATAGCAAAAGGAAAGAAGAAGGGTAGAATGTTTACATTGGATGCAGACATGTCTGAATTGAGTGCAGCAATGTTTGCACATGGGACCGGTGTAGTTGCAGATATTGATATCTGGCATAAACGCATTGGTCATGTTAATGTACAGCGACTTAAATCAATGCAGGTCCAAAATATTGTTGCAGGATTGCCTAAATTCAAGGTTGCAGAAATGCATAAGGTATGTGAAGCCTGTCAGTTTGGAAAACAGGCAAGGAAACCATTTCCTATGCATGTTCAAGAGAGTAAGAAGCCATTGGAATTAATCCACTCTGATGTGTGGACTACTAAAGCTGCATCTCTTGGAGGCTGTCATTATTTTGTTACTTTTATTGATGACTATAGCAAAAACGTTTGGGTGTATTTTATGAAAAAGAAAAGTGAAGTTTTTGGGCATTTCAAAACTCTTAAAGCTATGGTTGAAAAAGAAACAGGCCTGCAAATAAAATGCCTAAGGTCAGATGGAGGGGGAGAGTACCTCTCAAATGAGTTTGCAAGGTTCTTGCAGGAGCATGGCATAAAGCAGCAATATTCGTGCAGTCATACCCCACAACAAAACGGAATTGTAGGAAGAAAAAGCAGGCATATTGGAGAGGTATCTCGTGCCATGCTCAATGAAAAAGACCTGCCAGATTTTTATTGGGTTGAGGCAGTTGCTACAGCAGTCTACATAATGAACAGGACTCCCACTGCAGCAATACATGGGATGACTCCAGAGGAGAGGTATACTGGTAGAAAACCAGATATTTCTCATTTAAAATTTTTTGGTTGCATTGCCTATGTACATGTGCCAGATGAGTTGAGATCCAAGTTGGATCCAAAAGCTGAGAAGTGCATCTTTATTGGTTACTCTCTGTAGCAAAAAGGGTATAGATGCTATAACCCTTCTACTCGTAAGTTTACAGTAAGCAGAGATGTTGTTTTTTATGAGATGAGTAGCTGGTATAAACCAGTAAATGTGATTGATGATGTAGATGCACAAAATGGTAATGCTGCACAGAATTCACAACAGCAGTCACAAAATATTAGTGGACCTGGAGCGTCCTCTAGCAGTGGTTCACATTCTTCACCATGGACAGGTAGATTGAGATCAGGAGAATCTTCTCAAAGCAATGCAGATAGTGATATGCAGGTATCATGAAAAGGAAAAGAGAAGGTTGATCAGCCCATGTTTGATGTGAATGCAGGTCACTCTTATGTGGATGGTGAATCCAGTGGCTCAAAACAGAGCATTGATGAGAGTTGGGTATTCCTTCTATTGTTACACCTGGAGTAAGGAAGACCAGGGATGTTTTGAGAGCACCTGGGAGTGAACCTACTTTGTGCAGGTCAACCAGAGTTAGGTATCCTGTGGATAGGCTGAAATATGATGGATTTACAGCCATTCACTATGCATATATGGTCAAAGTGATACAGGAACCAGAATCCAATTCTTTTGAGCAGGCCATGGGAAAAGAAAAATGGGAGAAAGCCATGGATGAAGAAATGGATGCCTTGGAAGAAAATGCTACGTGGGAATTGGTACCTTTGCCTAAAGGTAAGAATGCAATTGGCTGTAAGTGGGTTTATAAGGTAAAGCACAATGCAGATGGTTCTGTGAACAGATACAAGGCAAGATTAGTAGTCAAGGGGTATGCACAAACATATGGCATTGACTACGAAGAAACATTCAGCCCGGTTGCAAGGATGGCAACCGTAAGAGCAGTCATTGCTATGGCTGCATCAAAGGAATGGTCTTTACATCAGATGGATGTAAAGAATGCCTTCTTGCATGGTGATTTGCAAGAAGAGGTATATATGGAGTAGCCACCAGGCTATGTGCATGTTGTTCATCCTGAGTTTGTTTGCAGGTTGAAGAAAGCCTTGTATGGCTTGAAGCAAGCACCTAGAGCATGGTCTGACAAGATAGGACAGTATCTTGTCACTATTGGCTTTCAGATTTCCAAGGCAGATTTCTCACTTTATGTGAGAAAAACAGAGAAAGGTATTATGCTACTTTTCATTTATGTTGATGATTTGATTATGACAGGTGATAGTGATGAAGATATCCTTCATGTGAAAATGCTATTGAAGCAGAAGTTTGAGATGAAGGATTTGGGAGAGCTGCATTATTTCTTGGGCATTGAGGTGATTAGATCACCAAGTGGGATACAGCTCTTGCAGAGGCAGTATGGATTGGACATGCTGTCCAAATATGGGATGACAGGCTGTAAGCCTATTTTAGCTCCTTTGGAGCAGAATGTGAAGCTAAGTGCAGATGCAGGTGAGCTTCTGGAAGACCCTACTATGTACAAACGCATAGTAGGAAGCTTGATTTATATGGCTATTACCAGGCCAGATTCGAGCTATGTTGTTGGATTGGTAAGTCAGTTTATGCAGGCTCCAAGGAAACCGCATTTGGATGCGGCTAGACGCATACTCAGGTATGTGAAGTCCACATTGCAGTATGGACTATTTTATGAGACTGGGGTTCAGATACAGTTGCATGGATACACTGATGCTGATTGGGCTGGTAGCATTTCTGATAGACGATCTACCAGTGGATATGTGTTCTCCTTTGGGAGTGCTGCAGTCACTTGGAGCAGCAAGAAATAGCCTATAGTTGCCTTGTTGAGCACAGAGGCTGAGTACAGGGGTGCAGCAATGGCTGCATGTAAGGTAGCTTGGTTACATAAGCTACTTTATGATATGCATCAGTCTACAGATGGGCCAGTGTCATTTATTGTGACAACATGAGTAGTATACACTTGGCAAATAACCCAGTCTATCATGCTAGAACAAAGCACATTGAGGTGCATTATCACTATGTGCGGGAGAGGGTTTTACTAGGTCTTATTGATCTAGTTTATGTCAGCACAGAGGATCAGGTAGCTGACATATTCACGAAGGCATTGGGCGCAGAGAAGCTGCGCAAGTTCAGAGACCTGCTTGGTGTGCAGGAATTGGGATTGAGCTCGAGGGGGAGTGTTGAGATATCGAGCTCCACTCGTGATATACCAGGGTGACCGTTGTGCATTTATGTCACCAACTTGTTAGTTGCAGATGCGGTTGGTACACCGCCCACGAATAATAGCTAGATGATTGCTATCCTTATCTACTCTAGTTCGTGGCTCAGTTAGTATGCCATCTTAGTTAGTTGAGTTTGGTTTGAGACCCATATATAGGGTTCTTCTATTTCTTTGTATGAGAGTTCTTTTTGGCTTACACAACTAAGAAGAGGAAAACTGTTTTCAGCCTCCACCCTTGTGTGTATTCCCCCATTGTGCAAGTAAGAAAGCTACAAGTGAGACTCCTTCCTTCTCTCCCACAATCTTGACAACAACTCTATAGAAACAGAATTTGTATCCTTTTTCATTAATTTGTCTATATAATGATTTATTAAATTTATTTCCTTTTCACTAATTAGATATAAAGAAAAGTGCATTGGAGCTGGCCACTGATGAGTGGTCACAGGTTATGGTGGACCCACGCGGTGGGTTAGAGAAAAGATAGTTCACACTTCCACCTATATGGCCCGATTGGGCGCCTGTGACTAGAGCTCATGCATATTAGGGTTAGACTCGCACATAGAAAGGATTGATACCTTGAAGTGTGGGCTAGATCCACCAGAACAGACAGTTATAATCAACAAGATGGCATGATTATGAAATGCTTGTATAATGTACATGTGTGGGCTGAAAGCTTGAAATGCACATTTCTTTGCATAGAAAAGTCACATGAAGATTCGGATACCATTTTTGCGATGTACACGGAAAAAGCTTTCATATGATACCCATATTGGGAGGGGTCCCTAAATTTTAGGAGATCCCTAAATTTTAGGAGGTCCCTAGATTTTAGGATCCTCGAATTAGCCTAAAAATGCTAGTCCTAAAAAATAGGGATATCATTCTAAAAATAATAAGTTCTGTACTCTCACTGTGCTTACTAAATTTGGTTGTTTCTATTCTTGACAGTATTCAACCCAAAAAGGAAGGCCATAGAGAAGAGACAAGTGTCAAGACACTTGTCACACAAGTTTCCAAGTGTCCCACCACTTGTCACATCTCATGACATGTGGCAGGACACTTGTCTTGTGCTACTCCACTTTCCCCTTTTGTACTAGCTCTCCCCTCTCCTATAAATAAGAGCTCGTTTTTCTTCATTCAACATCATTTTTCTTTGTTGTAAACTCATGTACAGCACCCACAGATAGCCAGAAACTGGCCCCATCCATCCTCATCATCATCCCCCACTTCTCCATTATCAAATTCCTCCATATTCCCCTTTCTATCACTGTTGTTTACAGTACAGCAAGCCTGTAAATTCATTACAACACCTCCTTCTCGAGCTCTTTCTTCCATTTTAGCAACAAGAAGCAAGCCCTATCCATGTACTGCTGATCAACGATGGAGAAAGGCTGATTTCCCCTTTTTCTTCTCTCATACTGTAAAGAAATCAGTTCTTATCATTGCATAATAGATAATGCATGTGTGTTTGTACATCTTTGCATGATCTTGTGAGAGTGAGAATTACTTTTTCTCACTCTCAGGGTGATTGTAACTGAGCTCTTCCCTAAGGTACTTGGGTTGAGCAGAAATACATTCCTTTGGGGGGGGGAGGGGGGGTTGCCCATCTTCAACCCTCAATCTTGTCTCCATTACTTTTACATTTTCATGGCTATAATTTTGTGAGTAATTTTCATTTTCAGCTTTAAGTGTTCATTCTCTTTTATATTAAATCTCAAAAACAAGCGAATATCATAATTGTTAAGCATACTATGTTGTTCGGGGCGTTTACAGTGGTATCAGAGATTTGGCTCGGTCCTCACCCCCAACACTGGTAGTGCTTACAATTATAAGTTTGTTTGTTTTCAGCCCTTGCATTGAGTGCTTGAGCTTTTTTTTTTCTTAAGATTCTCAATGGATCAGTCGAGTGCTATCCTTCAAGCCATTCAAAGTCTTAGAGAGGAGAATCAGCAAATTCATGAGCAACTTCTCGAACTAGAAAAAGTTGAGAATCCCAAAGAATTCAAGGAAATAATCCCATCTACTTCAAGGAGACAAAGCCATACCAATGAAAGGAGTCGAACAAGAATTCCAACTACTTCTAAGAGGCAGTCCCATTCTACTTCAAGACAAAGAAAGAGATCGCGTCGAAGCTCATCCTCTTCTTCAAAGTCATCTGGCGCCTATTCTGATGGATCCTCTTCTAGTAACGAAGAGTCACACCCTTCTCGTGGAAGACCTCATCATCGTCAAAGGCGTCGACATTCTTCACCCTTGTCTCCATCTTCATCCCCATCAAGCACTTCATCATCTTCAACCTCAAGATCCGAGCATGGACGAAGGCATAAGAAGAAGAAGAAGACTAAGTCACTATCTCAACTTGAAAAGAAGATCAAGTTCAGTATGTATGATGGTTCCCGAAATCCTGATCTTCTTCTGAAGTTTATTCGTCAATTTCAAATTTTGTATGGTCGCGACAAGTATAAAGAAAAAGAAAAAATTAAGTTTGCAGCTTTACATTTAACCGACTTAGCCCATACTTGGTGGACGGGGTTGGAATATGATCATGCTACCCCAAAATCATGGCGGTCCTTTGTTCGCATGATACAAAGCCAATTTCTTCCTGTTCATTTCAAAAGAGATGTAAAAATGGAATGGGATCAGCTTTGGCAAAGGAAAAATGAGTCACTTGGTGACTATACCAAGAGATTTTGGGAGCTACTTTTGAAGGTCCAACATTTCAAGAAGATCAGCAGTTCAGAAAAGCTTAGGAAGTTTCAAGGAGGTTTGCATTTTAAACTTCGTACTGCTCTTAATCATTATCATTGTTCTAGTCTCAGGGAACTCATTGACCATGATGAGACATGGGAAATGGAGCACAATGGCAACAAATCATTCCAAAAGAATGATAACAAGAGAGTAGCTGACAATGAGGAGTATTCAGCCCCAAATGAAGGATAAAAACAGCAGCAAAAGCAGCCATCAAATCAAAAGAAGATGAAGCCCTATGCACCTCCTAATGCTCCTCAATTTTGCTCCAATCTATATCCACAAGAAAAGCAACTTTCCAAAGAAGAAAAGCAACGCTTCATGAAAGAAGGGAAGTGCTTTAAATGTGGACAAATAGGCCACATAGCGAAGCAATGTCCAAACAAGGGACAAAGCAAGGTTTCTGACAACAAGCCTAAGTCGCCAGTGAAAATCAATGCTATCAGCAATGTAGTTGCAAACACAACTCACACTCCAGAGACGCGCAAATTATTAAAAGCTTGGGGACAGTTGCAAGGTAAGAAAGCACTATTCTTGATAGATCTTGGGGCGAATGAAAATATCATTTCCTTGCAATTAGCTAAAGAGCTTGGATTAAAGAACGAAGAGATGGACACTCCAGCAGAAGTTCGCCAAGCTATAAATGCTAATGAAGGTGACACAGTGAAGACTGTGATACCCTACATTGGCAAGCTCAAGTTTCAAATTCAAGGCTACACTGACGAAGATACCTTCTATATCGGAGACCTTGATGGTTGCGATGTGATTCTTGGCATGCCCTGGAATCATAGAGTAGATTCAACCATCTTCTCTCAGAAAAAGAAGGTAGAACTCACCAACAAAGGCAAGAAGTACGAGATCCAAGCTGGAGTTTCTGGAGACACCATACCTATGGTAAGCCATATGCAAGTCTCTAGAGCAATTAAGGATTGTGTTCAATGTTGTCTGCTTTATGTCACTGATGTAAAAGATAATATGAATGCTGAAAACCAAGAGCAACTTCAGCTCTTGGAAAAGTATAAAGATTGTTTTTCGGAAGATCTTCCTTATCAGCTTCCCCCAAAAAGGCCAGAAGACCATCATATTGATATTATCCCAGGCAGTTCTCCTCCTAATATAGCACCATACCGTGTGAGCCGTCCTCAACAAGAAGAAATCAGAAAGCAAGTCGAAACTGTGGGCTAATTAGACCAAGTAGCTCACCATTTTGTTCACCAGTTCTTCTTGTTCAAAAGAAAGATGGCACATTCAGGATGTGCATTGATTATCGAGCCCTCAACAAAATCACTGTGAAGAATCGGTTTCCTATTCCTAGAATTGACGACATTTTGGATCGTCTAGGAGGCTCAAAGGTTTTCAGCCGCATTGATCTAAAGAGTGGTTATCATCAAATTAGGGTAATACCACAAGATGTACACAAAACTGCTTTCCGCACTTCATACGGTCTTTATGAATTCTTGGTGGTTCCTTTCGGATTAACCAATGCACCAGCCACCTTTAATCGAATGATGGAGCGCATCTTTAGAGAGCATCGACAATATATCGGTACTTTCTTTGATGATATTCTTGTCTTTAGCAAGAATGAAGAGGATCACCATCAACACTTGGAAATTGTTCTACAATTACTACAACAAAATCAACTCTTGGTAAATGGTAAAAAGAGTGAATTTTTCATGCATAAAATAAATTACCTTGGGCATGTCATCTCTTCTGAAGGGATTCAGATGGATCCTGAAAAGATCAGGATAATCCAAGAATGGCCTCATCTTCATGATGTACATGAGGT
The DNA here is from genome assembly GCF_053477565.2 of Lygodium microphyllum. Lineage (NCBI taxonomy): Eukaryota > Viridiplantae > Streptophyta > Polypodiopsida > Schizaeales > Lygodiaceae > Lygodium > Lygodium microphyllum. The sequence continues at coordinate 94,731,092 of NC_141158.1, read as the reverse complement.
GCGATCGTTTCTTGGCTTATGTTCTTATTACCGCCGCTTCATCAAGCATTTTGCACATATGGCTTCTCCACTTCATGACCTTGCAAAGAAGAAGATCTCTTTCCAATGGAAGGAAAAAGAGAAGGCAGCCTTCACAAGGCTGAAAACAGCTCTTACTTCTGGACCTGTTCTTATCATTCCAGATCTGGTAAAACCATTTGTGGTGGAAGCAGATGCTTGCGGTGATTGTATTGGTGCAGTGCTAAATCAAGAAGGCCATGCGGTAGCCTTTGAAAGCCGCCATCTAAATGATGTGGAGAAAATGTATGACATTTATGAAAATGAGCTCTTAGCAGTGGTTCATGCTTTAAAGATATGGAAACATTATCTTTTAGGCAATGAATTCCTTATTAAAACTGATCATCAAAGCTTGAAGTATTTCAAGACTCAAAAGCATTTGCAGGAGAAACATGCAAGTTGGGAAAATTTATTGTCTATGTTTCATTTTCAAATTATGTACACTCCAGGGAAACAAAATGTAGTTGTTGATGCACTTTCTAAAGTGCCTCGCATTGCAACTATTACAGTGGCTCATCATGAAGATTTTCAAACGATGAAGAATACTTATGATGAAGATACTGATTTTGCAGCAATTTGGTCAAATTTACAGCAAGGAGATTCTCATCCAGATTATTCCATCAAAGACGGTTACCTTCTCATGAACAATCGCCTTTGTGTCACTCTTCCTGTTCGACAAAAGGTGCTTAAAGAAAGTCATGAACCCCCTTATGCAGGGCATAGAGGGAGGGCGGCCACTCTAAGTGCAATTGAGCGCTAGTTTTATTGGCCATATTACGAAGAGATACACATAACTTCATTGAGGCTTGTCTGGTATGCCAAAAATCCAAATATGATAGACAGAAGATTCCAGGATTGTTGCAACCTCTTCCAGTGCCCAAAGATCTATGGGAATCTATCACAATGGATTTCATATCAGGTATTCCAAGAACACCTCAAGGTCATGATATGATTTGGGTCATAATTGATAGATTTAGCAAACAATCACATTTTGTTCCATGTCATAAAACATTGAAATCCGCACAAGCTGCAAGACTTTTCATTCAACATATCTTCAGATTACATGGTATGCCTTCTCAGATCATTTCAGATAGAGACTCCAAATTCACAAGTAACTTTTGGCGTGCTTTATTTGAGAATTTGGGAACCACTTTAAAGTTCTCCTCAGCTTTTCATCCTCAAACTGACGGCCAAACAGAGGTGATGAATCTCACTCTTTTGGATATGTTGAAAGCTTATGTTAGTGAACATAAGTCACAATGGGAGAAATATCTTCCATTATTGGAGTTTGCTTACAACAATACAGTGCACTCATCCACAGGGAAAGCTCCAAATGAAATAGTACAGGGTAAAGTGATTCCTCCTCCAATTATTCGCACTAAAGATAAGATTTTTGCTGCTGATGAGTTTGCTTCAGATTGAAAAACCGCAATGGATCAAGTTCGAGCCACTATCAAAGTTTCCCAAGAGCGACAAAAGAAGCAAGCAGATAAACAAAGAAGACCTTTGGCTTTTGAAAAAGGTCAATATGTCTTGCTAAAGTTTGATAAAAACAAGCTCAAACAAGGTTCTGGTCAAAATTCATCTTTTCCAAAGCTCTCCAATAGATACTTTGGACCCTTCAAAGTGATTGAGAAAATAAATGAAGTTTCTTATCGACTTGAGCTTCCTGCTCATTGGAAAATACACAATGCTTTTCATGTAAGTTTGCTAAAACCTTACATAGGACCAAAACCAAAGGAACCCATTCCTGAAGATCCCCCAGAAGTTGAAGAAACAGAGCAACTCTTGGAACCTAAAAAGATTTTGTTTCTCAAGGATCGAACCATGAGAAGTGGCCTTGTGACACGAAAATTCTTACTAAAATTCAAGAATCTACCCACAACAGATGCACAGTGGGTAGATGAAAAATTCATGAAGGATTACCCAAATATTCTACAGCAATATCAAGAAGCTTTTCAGCTGAGGACAGCTAAATAAAAGCCAGAGGGCTGTCACAACTCTATAGAAACAGAATTTGTATCCTTTTTCATTAATTTGTCTATATAATGATTTATTAAATTTATTTCCTTTGCACTAATTAGATATAAAGAAAAGTGCATTGAAGCTGGCCACACTGATGAGTGGTTACAGGTTATGGTGGACCCACGCGGTGGGTTAGAGAAAAGATAGTTCACACTTCCACCTATATGGCCCGATTGGGCGCCTGTGACTAGAACTCACGCATATCAAGGTTAGACTCGCACACAGAAAGGATTGATGCCTTGAAGTGTGGGCTAGATCCACCAGAACAGACAGTTACAATCAACAAGATGGCATGATCATGAAATGCTTGTATAATGTGCATGTGTGGGCTGAAAGCTTGAAATGCACATTTCTTTGCATAGGAAAGTCACATGAAGATTCGGATACCATTTTTGCGATGTACACGGAAAAAGCTTTCATATGATACCTATATTGGGGGGGTCCCTAAATTTTAGGAGGTCCCTAAATTTTAGGAGCCTCGAATTAGCCTAAAAATGTTAGTCCTAAAAAATAGGGATATCATTCTAAAAATAGTAAGTTCTGTACTCTGACTGTGCTTACTAAATTTGGTTGTTTCTATTCTTGACAGTATTCAACCCAAAAAGGAAGGCCATAGAGAAGAGACAAGTGTCAAGACACTTGTCACACAAGTTTCCAAGTGTCCCACCACTTGTCACATCTCATGACATGTGGCAGGACACTTGTCTTGTGCTACTCCACTTTCCCCTTTTGTACTAGCTCTCCCCTCTCCTATAAATAAGAGCTCGTTTTTCTTCATTCAACATCATTTTTCTTTGTTGTAAACTCATGTACAACACCCACAGATAGCCAGAAACTGGCCCCATCCATCCCCATCATCATCCCCCACTTCTCCATTATCAAATTCCTCCATATTCCCCCTTCTATCACTGCTGTTTACAGGACAACAAGCCTATAAATTCATTACAGCACCTCGTTCTCGAGCTCTTTCTTCCATTTTAGCAGCAAGAAGTAAGCCCTATCCATGTACTGCTGATCAACGATGGAGAAAGGCGGATTTCCCCTTTTTCTTCTCTCATACTGTAAAGAAATCAGTTCTTATCATTACATAATAGATAATGCATGTGTGTTTGTACATCTTTGCATGATCTTGTGAGAGTGAGAATTACGTTTTCTCACTCTCAGGTTGATTGTAACTGAGCTCTTCCCTAAGGGACTTGGGTTGAGCAGAAATACATTCCTTTGGGGGGGGGGGGGGGGGGGGGGTTTGCCCATCTTCAACCCTCAATCTTGTCTCCATTACTTTTACATTTTCATGGCTATAATTTTGTGAGTAATTTTCATTTTCAGCTTTAAGTGTTCATTCTCTTTTATATTAAATCTCGAAAACAAGCGAATATCATAATTGTTAAGCATACTATGTTGTTCGGGGCGTTTACAGACAATGACACAGGGACTTGACAGAAAGAGACAAGTACTATTGCATTATCATCATATGAAAGTGATAGTCAAGTACATCATTATATAGGAATGCTTGGTAGCACACTTCATCCCTGTGCCTATGGGATCTGTCTCTCTTCCTAGAATGAACTACACCTTCCTAGCCTAGTTGTTCCATACAAAGGGGCATACACAGGGTGTGATTGGCAGGTTCTCAACATTTCAATCTATGCGTTGTTGCTTCGTTTTGCTAGAGACTAGCACCGAACTTAATGGTGCTACTAGTCTCTTTAAAATTAAATGATTATCCCCCTATATGATGTGCACAAACAAAAGACAAGACTTTGCATCATTTTGAACACTTAAACGCTTCCACAACCCCTCTTTCCCCCCACCGTTTATGTGTTGCATTGTTGCATAGGTGTAGGGTTTTGTTTTTTTTGTCATTTTTAATGTACAGAGCAATAAAAATGCACTAAAACACAAATACAAGGACTGAAATGAGGCTATACCTCATGCTTCAGCCTTGCCACACATGCACACACATTAACCATATTTTTTCACATTTTTCCTATCTCAAAAACCTAATTTTCTCTATTTTTTACTATTTATTTGCTCTAGAATTTATGGAAATCTAGAATTCTTAGTTTCTACTTATCAAAAGCACAAACCCATTTTTATATTCATTTTTACTCCATGGGAACTCAAAACACTCACTAAAACCCCCAATTTCCATGATTTCGTCAAAAACTGCACTTTGCGGGCTTTATGTGTTTTGAGAAAAAATTATTATGTCATTAAAATTTTTGGTTTTTTCTTTCATTTCAGAGATAATTCAGCATATGCAACCAAGATCAATCATCACTAATCATTTCTCTCAATTATCTTTCATCAAATAAAGAAAAAAGCCACTTATAGAAACCCACGTGTTCAAGGCACGTATCCAGAGATTGAGAGGTTGCAGACACTTCCCTCTTGCCACTAATGTGCTCTCCGGCCCTGATCTACATTCTTTATCGCTCCATCAACATCATTTGCTTCAAAATCGTCATCACCCCCCATCCCCTTCTCTCTTTCATTGATGCATATGAATAGCCGCTAAGAGGAGAGAGGAGAGAGAATTACAAAAAAATCGGATTTTTAAATCCTCCATTAAAACGGGCAAGCTTATAGCTATCTCCTTTCTCTCTTTGCCCTGATCAAGAATCTCCCTCTCTCTCTCCAAACGGGTGTGTATCGGAGAGACACCAATCAGATTTTAAGAGGGCATTGAGGCTTCCCTCTCTATTCAATAGTGTTTGCATTAACTTGAGGCTTCTTATTAAGCCTAAGCTTTAAAACATTAAAATAGATAGTTCATCTTTTTGTGTTCACATTGTCTTGCAAGTGGATATTTGGATTTTGAGGGGGCAAATGGACTTGGATTTGAGATTCCTTTGGAGAGGCGGCTTCACAACATCGAAATCTATTAACCTAGCCTTCATCACACACTTTCTGGCTCCTAGATCCTGTAGCTACTTTGCCATCCTAATCTAGAAGTTTTTCTAGATTTTTTGGATATTTACAATAAATAATATCCAACATATCTAAAATAGGCTAAAATTGTCCAAAAATCTAGTATTTTCGAACCATCCATGCCACTCACACTAGCACTAACGACTCAGATATCATTAACTCTCTTTATCAATAAGAAATTTGGATGATGATGCACTCCAAATTTTTTCACACTGTCTGTGTAGTGGCATGATAGCGTTTCTGCCAAAATTAGCAAGATCATCATCTATTCTTGGCCAAAAGTAAAGTGATAATGTTTTGAGTGTTATTCATGTTTCTCGTCTATATTAGACCAATTTCTTCTCTTATACATTTTTTCTATTTTGGGTCGCTTTATTCTTTCCCACATTTTTTCTGTCTTGGGTCTTTTTCTTTTGGAGTATATTTTTTGAAGTAAACATCTTTCCTTACAACATAGCTTTTGCATATGATTTGTCATGTTGCACTTTCGTCTCGTCGTTTAATACATGATGTGCAGATTCTGTCATCTTATATTGTACATATTCTCTCAACTAGCTATGTCAAATTCGATAATCATCAACGGATTATTTCTGGACTGTTGAGATATCGAGCTCCACTCGTGATACGCCAGGGTGACCGTTGTGTATTTATGTCACCGACTTGTCAGTTGCAGATGCGGTTGGTACACCGCCCCTGAATAATAGCTACATGATAGCTATCCTTATCTACTCTAGTTCGTGGCTCAGTTAGTATGCCACCTTAGTTAGTTGAGTTTGGTTTGAGACCCATATCTAGGGTTCTTCTATTTCTTTGTACTTGAGTTCTTTTGGCTTACACAACTAAGAAGAGGAAAACTGTTTTCAGCCTCCACCCTTGTGTGTCTTCCCCCATTGTGCAAGCAAGAAAGCTTCAAGCGAGACTCCTTCCTTCTCTCCCACAATCTTGACATGGTATCAGAGCCTTGTTCGTGGTAAGGAGCTCAAGAAAGCAAGCCAAGCTCGCGGTGTTCTGGTAAGAGGAGCAGTGTTGCTTTCATTTTCTGTTTTGGGAGCAGATCTCTGCAGGTAGCACAGCCGGAAAGTGCAGGAGTGCATTGTCTCAGGTTGAGACGCCCTTCGCGGTGAAGCAAGAGGGCAGTATATGCTGCGGGCGAGAGCTTTAGCTCTCGGCGACCCTGTTTTTTTGATTTGAGGCCATTTCGGGGCCTGTTTTGGAGGCGGAAGTTTTCTGCACGCACTCAGGAAAAGGCCCAGTTTTATGCTGTGCAGCCACTGTTCTACAGGTCGGTGAAAAGGTTCTGTAGAAATTGCATCGTATGCTTGTGCGCAGAGACATTGGGAGTTACAGAATCATCCCTGTTGCCTGTTGATGCAAAATCGTCACTAGGAAGTGACTGTGTGGTTAAATACCACTTTCGCCAGTTTTGCAGATTTTCCCTTGTGAGGGTGAAGCTGTGGTTTTTGCAGTGACAGAATTTTTTGCAGTCTTCTGTAATGGCATCTGATTCTCTTTCACAGATTGTCACTGAAAAGCTTGACAAGAACAACTTCCAAGCATGGAAGTTTAGAATGACGAATTTCCTTATGGGAAAAGGATATTGGGAATTTGTTGCAGGAAATGAAGAAGAACCAGTTCTTCCTGATGTTCCCAATCAACAGCAAATGCAGGCATTTAAAGCATGGCATGAGAGAGCCAGGAAAGTTATGTATTGGCTGTCTATCAGCATTTCAGACTCTATGATTGTGCATATTCAGGATGCAAGTACGCCAAAGGAGGCATGGGATACTCTGTCAAAGATGTATAGCACAAATACGCAAGCCAGGAAAATGCAGCTCAAGCAAGAGTTGCACAATGTGCAAAGAGAAAATATGAGCATCAACGACTACCACATGAAGGTGAAAAAGATTGCAGATGCACTTGCTTCCATTGGGTCACCAGTGGAAGATGATGATTTAGTTTCTGTGACCTTGAATGGTCTAGGAAAGGATTATGCACAGTTTCGGACATCCATTTCAGTTCGTGAAAGATTTCCTGATTTTGAGGAGTTGATTGCTCTTCTAATTTCTGAGGAACAGAGAAATGGTGGTGCATCTTCTTCAGGAGGAACTTCAAAAGAAGCTGTCTTCTACTCAAATGCTGGAAGAGGTAGAGGCAGAGGTAGAGGAGGCCGATTTGGAGGCCGTGGTAGAAATCAGAATATGCAGCAAACTCAAGAAAACCAGTCCTATGGAGGAGGACGTGGTAACTCTAGAGGCAGGGGGAGCCAAAGAGGTCGTGGTGGATGGCAAAGAGGTCAAAATGCAAACAGTAATGTTGAATGCTACTACTGTGGTAAAATGGGTCATATGGCTAAAGACTGCTATAAAAAGCAGAATGACATCATGAATGGAAAACTGCAACAAGGAAATTATGCATCTTCTAGTAGACAGGGTGATGACAGAAATGAGCATTTGTTCATGGTACAGCACATGAACAATTCTGTGACAAGTGCAGAAGAAAGCAATGATGTATGGTATGTTGACTCAGGTGCATCAAACCACATGACAGGTCATGCAGAATGGATGGAGGATGCAAGGAAAATGGAAAAACCAGGATTTGTGGAGACTGGTGATGATACTGCACATCCTATTGTGCAGATTGGAAAAATTCCCTTGTCTATGCAGGATGGGAAAAAGAAATACCTGTCCGATGTATTTCATGTCCCGAATATCACCAAGAATCTGGTTTCTGTTGGTCAAATGGTTGAACAGGGCTTGCAGGTCAGATTTAATCCTCATGGATGCTTTGTTGAGGATATGAAAAATAAAGGTCGCTTGATAGCAAAAGGAAAGAAGAAGGGCAGAATGTTTACGTTGGATGCAGACATGTCTGAATTGAGTGCAGCAATGTTTGCACATGGGACCGGTGTAGTTGCAGATATTGATATCTGGCATAAACGCATTGGTCATGTTAATGTACAGCGACTTAAATCAATGCAGGCCCAAAATATTGTTGCAGGATTGCCAAAATTCAAGGTTGCAGAAATGCATAAGGTATGTGAAGCCTGTCAGTTTGGAAAACAGGCAAGGAAACCATTTCCTAGACATGTTCAAGAGAGTGAGAAGCCATTGGAATTAATCCACTCTGATGTGTGGACTACTAAAGCTGCATCTCTTGGAGGCTGTCATTATTTTGTCACTTTTATTGATGACTATAGCAGAAAAGTTTGGGTGTATTTTATGAAAAAGAAAAGTGAAGTTTTTGGGCATTTCAAAACCCTTAAAGCTATGGCTGAAAAAGAAACAGGTCTGCAAATAAAATGCCTGAGGTCAGATGGAGGGGGAGAGTACCTCTCAAATGAGTTTGCAAAGTTCTTGTAGGAGCATGGCATAAAGCAGCAATATTCATGCAGTTATACCCCGCAACAAAATGGAATTGCAGAAAGGAAAAACAGGCATATTGGAGAGGTATCTCGTGCCATGCTCAATGAAAAAGACTTGCCAGATTTTTATTGGGCTGAAGCAGTTGCTACAGCAGTCTACATAATGAACAGGACTCCCACTGCAGCAATACATGGAATGACTCCAGAGGAGAGGTATACTGGTAGGAAACCAGATATTTCTCATTTGAAAATTTTTGGTTGCATTGCCTATGTACATGTGCCAGATGAGCTGAGATCCAAGTTGGATCCAAAAGCTGAGAAGTGCATCTTTATTGGTTACTCTCTGCAGCAAAAAGGGTATAGATGCTATAACCCTTCTACTCGTAAGTTTACAGTGAGCAGAGATGTTGTTTTTGATGAGATGAGTAGCTGGTATAAACCAGTAAATGTGATTGACGATGTAGATGCACAAAATGATAATGCTGCACAGAATTCACAGCAGCAGTCACAAAATATTAGTGGACCTGGAGCGTCCTCTAGCAGTGGTTCACATTCTTCGCCATGGACAGGCAGATTGAGATCAGGAGAATCTTCTCAAAGTAATGCAGATAGTGGTATGCAGGTATCACGAAAAGGAAAAGAGAAGGTTGATCAGCCCATGTTTGATGTGAATGCAGGTCACTCTTATGTGGATGGTGAGTCCAGTGGCTCAGAACAGAGCATTGATGATGAGTTGGGTATTCCTTCTATTGTTACACCTGGAGTAAGGAAGACCAGGGATGTTTTGAGAGCACCTGGGAGTGAACCCACTTTGCGCAGGTCTACCAGAGTTAGGTATCCTGTGGATAGGCTGAAATATGATGGATTTACAGCCATTCACTATGCATATATGGTCAAGGTGATACAGGAACCAGAACCCACTTCTTTTGAGCAAGCCATGGGAAAAGAAAAATGGGAGAAAGCCATGGATGAAGAAATGGATGCCTTGGAAGCAAATGCTACATGGGAATTGGTACCTTTGCCTAAAGGTAAGAATGCAATTGGCTGTAAGTGGGTTTATAAAGTGAAGCACAATGCAGATGGTTCTGTGAACAGATACAAGGCAAGATTAGTAGTCAAGGGGTATGCACAAACATATGGCATTGACTATGAAGAAACATTCAGTCCGGTTGCAAGGATGGCAACCGTAAGAGCAGTCATTGCTATGGCTGCATCAAAGGGATGGTCTTTACATCAGATGGATGTAAAGAATGCCTTCTTGCATGGTGATTTGCAAGAAGAGGTCTATATGGAGCAGCCACCAGGTTATGTGCATGCTGTTCATCCTGAGTTTGTTTGCAGGTTGAAGAAAGCCTTGTATGGCTTGAAGCAAGCACCTAGAGCATGGTCTGACAAGATAGGACAGTATCTTGTCACTATTGGCTTTCAGATTTCCAAGGCAGATTTCTCACTTTATGTGAGAAAAACAGAGAAAGGTATTATGCTACTTGTCATTTATGTTGATGATTTGATTATGACAGGTGACAGTGATGAAGATATCCTTCATGTGAAAATGCTATTGAAGCAGAAGTTTGAGATGAAGGATTTGGGAGAGCTGCGTTATTTCTTGGGCATTGAGGTGATTAGATCACCAAGTGGGATACAGCTCTTGCAGAGGCAGTATGGATTGGACATGCTGTCCAAATATGGGATGACAGGCTGTAAGCCTATTTCAGTTCCTTTGGAGCAGAATGTGAAGTTGAGCGCAGATGCAGGTGGGCTTCTGGAAGACCCTACTATGTACAGACGCATAGTAGGAAGCTTGATTTATATGACTATTACCAGGCCAGATTTGAGCTATGCTGTTGGATTGGTAAGTCAGTTTATGCAGGCTCCAAGGAAACCACATTTGGATGCGGCTAGACGCATACTCAGGTATGTGAAGTCCACATTGCAGTATGGACTATTTTATGAGACTGGGGTTCAGATACAGTTGCATGGATACACTGATGCTGATTGGGCTGGTAGTATTTCTGATAGACGATCTACCAGTGGATATGTGTTCTCTTTTGGGAGTGCTGCAGTCACTTGGAGCAGCAAGAAACAGCCTACAGTTGCCTTGTCGAGCACAGAGGCTGAGTACAGGGGTGCAGCAATGGCTGCATGTGAGGTAGCTTGGTTGCATAAGCTACTTTATGATATGCATCAGTCTACAGATGGGCCAGTTGTCATTTATTGTGACAACATGAGTAGTATACACTTGGCAAATAACCCAGTCTATCATGCTAGAACAAAGCACATTGAGGTGCATTATCACTATGTGCGAGAGAGGGTTTTACTAGGTCTTATTGATCTAGTTTATGTCAGCACAGAGGATCAGGTAGCTGACATATTCACGAAGGCATTGGGCGCAGAGAAGCTGCGCAAGTTCAGAGACTTGCTTGGTGTGCAGGAATTGGGATTGAGCTCGAGGGGGAGTGTTGAGATATCGAGCTCCACTCGTGATACGCCAGGGTGACCGTTGTGTATTTATGTCACCGACTTGTCAGTTGCAGATGCGGTTGGTACACCGCCCCTGAATAATAGCTACATGATAGCTATCCTTATCTACTCTAGTTCGTGGCTCAGTTAGTATGCCACCTTAGTTAGTTGAGTTTGGTTTGAGACCCATATCTAGGGTTCTTCTATTTCTTTGTACTTGAGTTCTTTTGGCTTACACAACTAAGAAGAGGAAAACTGTTTTCAGCCTCCACCCTTGTGTGTCTTCCCCCATTGTGCAAGCAAGAAAGCTTCAAGCGAGACTCCTTCCTTCTCTCCCACAATCTTGACATGGACAACGTTTTGTTCCTCACTTTCAAGGAAAAGGATTCATTGGGTGGAAAGTAAAGATGATGTTCATTCTTAAAGGCAATGACTTGCTACATTGTTCTTGGTAATTATGAATATCCACCTTAACCGATTGATCAAGCTCATGATAATACCCTTATAAAATTGAAGGACCTATCTTTGAAGAATGACAAACTCTTTATAATGAGTGGGTCAGATGTGATAAGCTAGCTTGTTCGTATATTCTTTCTACTCTTCAAGAATCTCTTATGTTTGATGAATGTAATCTTTCAACCTCACAAGCTATATGGGAGTATTTGATAGCAAATTTTGAGAAGAAAACTATTACAGAAATACTTTATCTTTGTAGTCATCTTAGTGAGTTACAATACAATATTAGAATTTCTATGACAACACATATCGAATCATTCAATAATATTATCAATCAGCTTGCTGCCTGCTGATGATGCTATTCCACGAAAGCAATTGGTAACACAACTTCTTGATACTGTAAATGATCTTGTTTATGATAATATTGTTACCATATTATCTAACAAAGATGGGATCAATTTTAATCAACCTTGTATATCTTTGATTGAATATTCACAACGACACAAACGATGACACACAAATCAAGAAACAATTTTGATCTCACAAGAGGACATACAAGTAGAAAAAATCGACCAAGATTTACTTGCTCGAAGGCATCCCTTTCCACACTCTATATGTAGGAGTCGTCGTGGTGGTAACTTTTCTCGTCTCAAGTTTCCTAATAAACATTGTTCTTATTTATTGAGAGTGGAAAAAGACTAAATTTTTTATTGATTTTTGTTGTTTTTGAGGTTTGAATGGTTGATTTTTGATGGATTTAGAGTGATGTATGGTTGTTAATGGAAGTGTTTGAGAGCGTTTTTGATGATATTGATTATGTTTTGGAAGTTCATGATGATTCTTAGTGGAAATATGAAGCTCTGTGATGTTCTGATAGGTTCTGTTCAAGTTCTGATTGGTTCTAATACCCTCTGTATAGCTTTTGTTTTGTTCTGATTTTCTTCTGTATGAAGCATGGATTGATGATTGATGAAGGTTGAAATCTTTTGGAAGTTTATTGAATAGTTTTTGATAGTTTGGAATGGTTTTCGTATAAGTTATGAGGATTTGATGTTCTCTGATGATCTTCTGATGACCTTCTGTAAACCTTCTGTGGAGCCTCTGTCTCTATTCTGTCTCTGCTCTATCTCTGCTCTGTATCTGCTCTGTTCTTGTTCTGTGCTAGTTTGTAGATCTTCTGTAAGTTTTCTGTAGAATGTATGAGTGACTTTGGAAAAAATTTCTAACTTTTGGAAAGAATGAATCTAAGTTCAAAAGCGCTAAAACAAATGGAAGAAGCAATTGCTGAAGATGGAAGAGAAGACTGAAGCGATAATGAGAGTAATGAGCTATGAAGAGACACTCTAGTGGCTCTTCTGCCTCTTCACATTAGACATACCTCTTGGAAGGTGCATCCACGACCTAAGAAGGATTATTGAGAGTCATTATTGAGTATTGTAGTGAGGAGATGATATACTATTGAGAGAGAGAGAGAGAGAGAGAGATAGAGAGCAAGAGATAGCCAATTCTATAAAAATAGTGTAACTGTATATTAGAGATTGAGAGAGAGAACTATGAAGACATTGAAGATGAATACTATGTGATTTATTTCCATTAAAAAATGGTGTATTATTTTATGTTCATTGTTCTATTGATGGATTCTATGAAGATGTTGAAGATTATGATTGATTCTATCAAATCCGTGGGAGATATCTACTATGATGCTACGTGAAGAATTGTTGTTCTCTTTGTTTTGGTCATCAAAAGAATGAAATAAAAGCTTGTTGATGTTACAAGATAGATTTTCTTGTAGTAGAATCCCCTTTTCCTTGGTGTCTCTCTTGGGGCTCTATTATTGCAATAGAAATGGTCACACTACAGATGATTGCTGGGCAAAACAATATGATGAAGAACATGGTATTACAACTAAACAGTTACGTTTATCCAGAGATTATTCTCCTTGTGACTACTACAAAAAAAGTGATCATCCAACCCATCTATGTTTCAAGAGGCATTTTGATTCAGACCATAATAGATCATATGTTGCTACACATGACAACACTACTAAAGAAGCGAATTGTGTGAGTTATTCTATCTCTCTTATAAGGATACTTCATGTTCGTGATGGATATCTTTTTATTACTGATTCTGGTACTACGAAAAAAATGACATATCAGTCCCAATGGTTACATAATTATCATTCTATTCTTGTCAAGAAATTGGTTTATCTTGCTGATGACACAACAACCTGCCAAAGTCAAAGGTATAGGTGATTTATATCTTGGTACTCTTTCTTCAACAAGAATTGTGTGTGGAGTCACATGTCCTAGATCTACAAAGGAATCTTCTTTTAGTTGCAAGACTTGTGGATCTTGGTCTCTCTGTCGGTTTTGACCATACCAAGTGTCGCATTGAGAAAGATTGCCAAACCATAGTTGTTGCTCCTCGAAATGGTAATCTTTTTGAGTTATCTTTAAATGAAGATGTTGCAAATGTTGTTACAGCTCATGACAATCCTAACAGCAAAATATGGTATCATCACTTTGTTCACTCTGATTTTTCAAAGCTTGTTGATCTTTATCGACATGACCTTGTTCAAGGTATGGAATTCAAAGCTTTTCCTTATCTAGGTATTTATGAATATTGTGCACTTGGAAAGCATTTTTGCAAACCCTTTTCCATTTCCACCACAACTCATTGTAGAGATTTTCTTGATCTTATTCACACTAATATCTTTGGACCGTTTCCTCCATCAAAATCTCAATATTGGTATTTCATGACTTTTATCAATGACTTCTCAAGATACACCACTATTTTTCTCTTGCAACACAAATTAGAAGCTTTATTATCTTTTAAGTAATATCAAAAAGCTGCAGAACTTCATACTGGTCATTGCATTGAGAAACTTCCTAGTGATAATGGTGGAGAATACATTTGAAATGATAAATTTGATGATTATTGTAATAATTAGGGTATTCATCATAAATGTATGGTTCCCTACTCTCCTCAACAAAATGGTATTGATGAACCTAAAAAGAGGAACATTCTCAATGCCATGCAATGTATGCTCATTCATTCTAGCTTATCTCGATGTTTTTGGGCTAAAGCTATCTTAACAATAGTATTTGTTCAAAATCATCTTCTTACAAGTGCTCCTTCTCGTAAAACACAGATTACTACTTGGATAGGTGAAATTTCTTTAGACACCCATATCCAGGCATTGCCCTCGTAATAGCTCTGTGCTTGCAACAAGGTTTTGGGAACCCATCACAGCTTGACCATTGGTCTTCGCCTATATCTCCTATTCTACGGTCTCCTAGCTCTTGGGTGTGAGTTTCTAGCATTGCGAGATCGTGTGTGCTTGTTTCTAGGAGGTGGGCCTTTGTGCTTAGGCACCCATTTGAGGGTAGGCTCTGTGGTCTTTGTTATATTCTTGGTGGTTTGTTGCTATTTTGTCTGAATGGGGTGTGACGAATCACTATCCCTCTCCTTAGACATGGCCATGGATTTCTTTATCAGTGGCTTCATGAGCTTGGATGGAGCTGTGCTGACCTTGCTAAAAGCCATCACTATTCGAACATTGTCAATGGCGAGGTTCTATTTCATATTTTCAAACTTTTTGATGTATTACTTATATTCATGTACCCAAAGAGACTCGCAAAGAACTTGATCCTCATGACTTCAAAGTTATTTTCATTGGATATTCAAAATTTTCTAAGGGATACAACTTTTATAATCCATTTTTCAAAAATGTAACCATAATTCGTGATGCTTGTTAACCCTCAAATGAACAAGGTGGAAAATCTAGAAAATCTAAAGTAGAATACAAGTCCAAGGCAAAAGAGGAATGGAGAACGAAGGCATGCCAAGAAAAATCGAGAAACACAAGTGTGAAAAATTCCTAGATCAAAGAGAGGCGCACAAGAAGAAGCTAAAGTTAATACTTTTGTAAAAGAGTGCAAGGCACACCATGCTTTATTTTAAGAGTGCTGACTCGCCGTGCAAATTGTGAATGTAGATGGGCAGTAGAAAGGAAGATAGGAAGACATGAGAACAATGGAAAAAAGGCCAAGCCATGTAAAAAGGGGATGATCGCCCAAAGGGGATTTAGAGCTTTGTATATAAATCTCAAAAAGTGAATGAGAGCTCATTCTTTGGTGTGTGGCAATAAGTGACTCACCTTGTTCTCTTCTTCTTTTCTCTTTGCTTGCTTGTGTGTGGTTGAGGGAGGTAGTGTGAGAGTGTGAGGGAGTGAGTGTGTGAGGGTGAGGGATCAAGGAGGTGAAGCTTTCCACCATCTCCTCTCTTCTTCTTCTCTCCTCTTCTCTTCTCTTCTCTTGTCTCGTGTGCAACTATGGAGGATGGATCTTGGAGGTGGAGGCTTGAGGATGCTTGAGCTTGCATCAAGAATCGTGGAGCTATCAAAGTGCTTGAGAGAGAAAGAAACTCAATTGGGCATCAAGGTAAGCTCACTACACTCGTAGCAAAGAATGGAGCGTTGGCTACATGAGAGGTAGCCATTAGTACTTGCTTGAAACACTTGAACAATAAGCGGTCCATGGGTCTTAGTGGTTAAGCTTGCACTTGCCTCTACATTTTGGTTTCATTGCCGGGATCAATGGATTCAAGCTTGAGCACTTGCATGCTTCAAATCAAGCATCGAAGTAAGGGTTTCATCCCTGAACTAGAGCTTGAGATAAATAGGAGGTTTTGGGTCTTTAATCCATGGTAGAAGTAAGTATTTTTGGTCTTTGATGGCTAGTTTAGTAGGATAAATTAGTTCAGTACTTTGCTTTTTATTTTTGTTGCATTTAGAGTAGGTTGAGGTTAGAAAATTGGTTGGAAAAGTGTAGGGTTTGTTGTTGTAAAACATGCCAAACATGGCAGATCTGGGAAAAATGGGAGGAAGGAAAGCTGAAGGGGATTGAGGCTGATAAGCGAGGGGGCAGGAGAGACAAGAACCTTGGGAAGGAGGGGTTTAATAGCGAGGAGAGCAGGGGGAGCTCATTTGGAACCCTAGTTGTTAGAGAGAGAGAGACTCATTGCGTGGACTTGCTTCGATCGCAGCATCGACAAGTTCATTACCCACTATGTATACCCATACCTTCTCCTTCATGCGTAGGTAGGATCTGGAGGTGCTCGACTAGTGTGAAGGCCACAATCACTTGGTGTGGCGAAATTTGCATTGGGTGGGAGAAAATGTGTCGCCTTCGGCCCTTCGAGTGACGGTGATTCTGGGCCAAGTCCTAGAATTGGCCCTCCGCCCACTCCCATTCGGCCATTCGGACCTCTCGACTCAAACACGGCCCTCGGCCCCATTTGGCCATTCGGTCCTCTTAACTTTGGACACGTCAAAGTTTGGCCCTTGGTCGCCCTCGGTTCACCCCCATTTGGCCATTTGGCTCTCTCAACTTGGACGCCCACCGCTCGGGCTGTCCGAATTAGTCGCTCGGACCACAACTAGTACTCGGCCCATCGCAATCAATCATTCGACCCCTGCAATTTTGACCTATTGGGCCAAGTCTGATTTTTCCTAAATTTTTTGATAGTTGAACTAGATCACCTAGACACTGGTCATACAAACATGGAAAGACCATACAAATGCTTGGGATGCCTTTTTGACACAAAGAACAAAGGGATCACAGAGAATTGGGCATAGAGGTGACACTAGTCGACCACCTAGCGATTTAGCCTGACATCAGTATCCAGTGGAGTCTTAGAGCACTAACGAATCATGACTGAGCACAGAGAATAGTAGAGAACCCTATAAAACCAGTGGGGACAACCGCGTATACAAGGCTTATCAAGCTAAACCCACGACGAGAGTGATAGAGTCGTCTAGGTACTTGTCTTCTCACTCACTCTAAATTCCAGCCCTCAAAGCACAATTGAGAAAAACTAAAAGTATGATTTTGTAGAGTGCACAGAAAAAGAGCACACACATTGTTAAGGGCTCAATCATCAAACCCTAATTTACTCCCATCTTACTTTTAACATAAATATGTTCTGAACCTCTCCCCCATACTGAATACAGAAAATAGCAATCTTCCTCCCTCAATACATCCATTGTGACACTATTCCACCACTTAAAACAAAACAAATACTCATTTCTCAAGAACAAAAAATAGGGAAATAACACGAAACTGTGTAATCACTAAAATCTATTCTGATATTCATGGCCAGAAAGTTTTCATTACAGCAGCACAGACTTCTCCCGCTTACAGTTATCATCAGATACGTTTGTACATCAACAAAAAAAACCCCTTACAAGTGTTCTTTCGCAAAAGACACACACTCTTTGATATCTTATTCCTTACAAAGGCTTAAAAACATTAACTCTACTAATAGCAAGACCCCTAATGTGTACTTCCTACCAGGCATTAACACACATGTATACACGCACAGAGTGAGGGTAAGTTGAGGACTGGTTGTAATTAACAAGAAACACACCCAGACTTAAGAACTTGAAGGAACCCACTAGTAAGAGAAAACACAAAGACATAGAAGGGTGATCTAACCCCAAAACAGGACCAAGCAAAGGACACAGCCAAAAATCTGAATGCAACAAGGGCAGACACTATTGCGGATATGCATCTACCCAGTCTTATCGACTTGATCGTCAACTTGGTAGAATAGGAAGTCCTAGACATGGAAGAGGTAAGCTCATGCCATAGAAGCAATGAGGAGCTTAACGTAGGAGACTTTCCTGAGGTTGTCGAGCAGTTAGTGAACAAATACAATGCTCAAACCCAGCTAGAGTATCATGGTAGACGTGTAGAAGACATCATAGTAGATCTTGAGGATGAGAGGAATTTAGCACGTAGGGCTCTACAGGGCCTAGTCGTGTACAACTAGGATTAGTAAATTAGGAACTTACACCAGAGCTTAGAAATGCAAGAGATCCAGATAGTGCTAGCCTTAGCGGGTAGAAATCGGTCATAGAGTGAGAGAGCACTAGCAGGAGATCTCACTGAGCGAGGTCCTAACAAAGCGGCTACTAGATAACACGGTCGTAGAACAAAGTGTTGCAGCATTGGCAACATCACTACTGATAGGGTTGGGAGTTAACTAAGGCTCTAGGAGCCAATCAAAAATCCCCGTGGTAGCAAAGCAGCTGGACAAATACCAAGCAATTGACAACCCATAAAATTTTGTGAAGCAGTTTGAGCATGTCTGTGAGGCCAACAGCCTTACTTGTCCTAGTCAACGCTCCCAAGCCTTTGGACTATGCTTAGGTGACAAGGGTCACTTGGTACACAATTCTAGATGTTGCCTAGCGTGCTGATTTCAATGGCTTTAAAAATCTATTCATTAAGAAAATTTTCAAACCTGGATACTCTGATAACCTATTAGTGCGACTCATGAACACCAAGAAAAAAGAGAAAGAGAATATTGGAGATTATGTGACCCATGTGAGGAGCCTCTTCAAGACAATTCCCATGGGTGAGAGACCAATGGAAAGGATGGTATCCATGGTATTCATCAACAAAATATGAAGTGAAGAGCTCTACAAAGCCTTGGCCGGCAACTCAATCTTGCAGTGAGACGCACAGGCAAGGGTCTTTGAAGAAGCTATTAGAGTGGATGACCAACACAAGGAAAGAGGATCTAGAGGTTTGAATCAAGAAGAGTCCAGTGCTAAGAGTTTTGAGAGACCCTAAATGCCAAGTGAGAGAGTAGACCTAAGTACTCAGGACAAAGAGAAGGGCACTGAGTCGGGACAAGAACTAGCAGATATTAGGATGGACATAGCCAAATTGGAGGAGATGATGAGATAATCAACGCGCCACACGTCCAATGCATGCATTGTGGCAAAAACCACTTGCCAGCTGAGTGTCAGGACTCTACGTCATGACCTTGTGCTAATTGTGGTAGGTTCTTCGGCCATGAAACCATGCATTGTCAATTACCTCGAATGCTTCCATACCCGTAGCCTTACGGTCAACCCTATCTTGCGAATAGGCCATCTAACTTCTTTGGAAGGGGAGCTGTTGAGTGTTGAAATGACTTGTTTTTTGGCTGATTTTTGTTGTTTTTGAGAGCTGAATGGTTGATTTTATGAGATGATTGATTGGTTTGGAAGTGGTTTGAGAGTGTTTTGGATGATAATGATTGTGTTTTGGAAGTTCATGATGTTTATTGGTGGTTCTGTGATGTTCTGATAGGTTCTGATTGGTTCTGTATACCTTCTGTTTTGCTCTATTTTGGTCTGTTTTATTCTAATTGTCTTCTGTAAAGAGGGATGGAGTATCGATTGATGAAGATTAAGATATTGAGAAAGCTTATTGAATGGTTTGTGAGAGTTTGGAATGGTTTAAGAATGAGTTATGTGGTTTTGATGACCTTCTGTAACCTTCTGTAGGTCTTTTGTAGAGCTTCTGTCTCTGTTCTGTTCTGTTCTGTTCTGTACTGTAGCTGTTCTGGTACTGTTCTGTGACTGTTCTATATGCTTCTGTATGTGTTTTGATGGATGAGAGTGTAGCTTGGGAAAGTTTTCTAGCCTTGGAAAGAGGTGAATACAAGTTCAAAAGAGCTAAAAGAAGTAGCTGTTGAAGACTCAAGTGAAGACTAGAGTGAAGTGACAGTAGTGAGCTATGAAAGGACACTGTAGTGGCTCTGGTGACTCTTCATATCAGACATACCTCTTGGGAGGGGTATCCACGAGCTAAGAAGGATTATTGAGGATGATTTTTGAGAGATTATAGTGAGGATATGATGTATTATTGATGGAGAGAGAGAGAGAGAGTCTGAGATAGCCAATTCTACTCAAACAAAGTGATTGTATATGAGAGATTGAGAGAGAAGACTATGAAGATATTGAGGATGAATACTATGTGATGTATTTCCATTCAAAGATGGTGTATTCCTTTGCTTTCTTTGTTCTATTGATGGATTTTGTGAAGATGTTGAAGAATATGGTTGATTCTATCAAAACCGTGGGAGATCTACATGATGCTGCATGAAGATTTGTTGTGCCTGGTGTTCTTTTCTTCATTGTGATCATATGAAATATAAAAAACAAGCTTGTTGATGTTACAAGATAGATTTTCTTGCAAGAGAATTCCCTTTTCCTTGGTGTTCCTCTTGGGGCTCCATGTTTTTCGTGCGCAGCCGGGGAAACTTGCCATCAACAAGCACCAGAAGAGGCTGAAAATGAAGGAAATGGCATTGCCAAGAAGAGAAGAATTCAATGGATGTTTGTAAAGTTCCTTCTTCCACTGAGAAGTTGGAATTTCTCATAATCAAAGCCACTTTCCACAAGAAGTTCATCCCACAATGGCGGAAACACATCACCATGATGATGCATGCTCTATGTGGTGGACAGTTTCCTCTTCCTGTTGAAGCAGCAGAAACTTGCATCTTGGTGGCAAACTGTTTGGGAACAAACTGAAGAGTAAAAATAGAGAGAATGACCATCCATGGAAGATTTGGCATTCATTGAGAAGTTTCCAGACAACATCAAGTGGGAGATTGTGAAGAAGCTTCAGGAGTCTTGGTCTGTAGAGGTTCACAAAGATAAGAAGGAAAAGAGTTGGAATTTGTTTGTGGATGCTCAACAGCAAGATACATGGGATGCTTGGTGTACTGATAATCTTCTGTTTGTTCAATTAGCAACCCACTGGAAGTTGGTAGACAGAGTGTTTTTCACAACATACACTGTTGAAACCATCAGAAGCTGGCATTACTATGATGATGGCACCACCACAATGCTCAAACATATGCATTTTGACACCTTCAAAACCGAATACCTTTCTCTGTGCAGTGGAATGAAAGCAGAATTCAGGGACGTTGAAAAGAAAGAAGTAGAAGAAATGTTGGCAAGAGAGTCCTCCTGAGACTGAAGCCTTCTATTACCCTCTATGGAGCACTAACAACATAGTGGAGCCAACCCCTTGATGAATGATGCAATAAAGAGGCAAGCATTAGAACAAGTCTAGAGGTACGTGAGAAGAGAGAAAGCAAAAATCAAGGCTGAGAACGAGCTCGCACCAGAAGCCGCCTTTGACGCCCTTGCGGAACTCTTTACAGAAGTCCCAATGCACATCAAGTCATTCCTCCTCCTACTGGAGGTCCACTTCCAAGCCAGATCTGTCCTGGAAATATTGATGACAGGCTAGCGAATGTAGTCCCATTGCCAGTTTTTAAGGGAGAGTACAATGAAGACCCCGATCTTCATGTAGCAGAATTTATGGTAGCATGTGTGGCTAACAATGCCAGAACCCCTGAGCATTGGTTGGCAATATTCCCCCCCACTTTCAAGGGCGCGGCGTTTCAGTGGTATGAGAGAAAAGCAGCAGGAACTTTTGGCACATGGGACGACCTGAAGTTGGCCTTCCTCACTAAATTCGGGCGTGAAGGTTTTGAAGAGCGGATGAGAGAGGAATTTATGAACCTAAGTCAGTCCTCTAGAGAAAGAGTAGAAGCTTATGTCTCACGAATGGAATCCATCCTGAAGAGATGGACTAACCATAATCTAGATGATGGCATTCAAAAGGGGGTGTTTCTCAGAGGATTACAGCCAGAAGTCAGTAAGTTTGTGGAGCTACAAAGACCAGCCACCCTGCAAGCTGCAACAGAAGGTGCAAGGTTGTATGATGAAGTGGAAGCTAGATTAGCGATGAATACAGGAAGAGGAGTCCTACCTCCTTTGATGCCAGGAATGATGTACCCACCCAATGCAGTTCCTGGGACTGTTCCCTATCCTTACCAACAGATGCCCCCGGTATCACAGTACGGTGCACCAATCCACAGTGGCCACAATCCATGCCTCAAATGATGGTGCAACCACAACAGCAATGGTCCCAATCAATTTCCTCAATGCCAAATCAGCAGCAATAGTGGAACCCTACCAACTGGAGCCAACAACCAACAGTTCAAACAGGAGCTCTGAATCAGAACCAGAACAGAGACCCCTCTATACCCGTCCAACCCGTTTATGCAGTGATTACAGAGACTCCTCAAAACCCTACTGCCAGTACATCCGGAGGAGAAAGCTTGAAGGATTATTTATCCAACTCAGTTGCAAACATAAAAAAGGAGTTGATGGATGTAATTACAGAACAGCTACAGATGCTGAAAGTGAATACTGCCAGCATATCCAATGTTGCAGGAGCAGGAAGAGATGTGATGCGGTCAAATACTTGGTGTGATAAGTGTCATCAAGCCAGCCATTTAGCCACTGAATGTACACGCAAACCAACCATTCCTAGAGCCTTCTGTTCCTACTGTTTGCGGAAGAACCATACAGAGGACATTTGCTCTCTGAAGGAGATGCATGATAGGAGAAGGAAGGAAGAAGATGCAAGATTCAACTTGCTGAAATCCAAAATGACAACACAGGATATTGGACCCAAGCCTAGAGAGTTTGGTCCTAATTTCAGACCCAGAAGATTTCCCTCTCAAAGTTACAGAGGAAGACAGTTTGGTGGTGGTCAGAGATCAGAAGTGGAGTGTTACAGATGCGGAGAAAAGGGACACATCTCACCAAATTGTCCAAATCCTCAAAGGTCAGTGGATTACAAGCCCTTATGCAGTCGATGCAAAGGAGAAGGCCACACTGCAAAAGACTGTCCAAGCCCAGCCCCAGTGAAAAACAGTGCTACTGATAGTCTGGCCAAGGCCCAAGAGCCTACCTCCAACTTAGTGGAATTGGAAGTTGCTGCCATCACTCGTGCAAAGCAGAAGGAACCACCTGTCCAGAAAGAAAATAACCCTCCTACCAGAACAGTGAAGTTCAATCTTCCACCAGAAGAATAGAACAGAACAGAGCCTGACAGTGCCGTACAGAGCCCTACAGTGCCACAGAGAGTTACAGAGACAGAAGCAGAGACAGGACCAGAGGTCTAGGAGAAAGAAGAAGAGGAAGTGCCACAAGTGACAGAAGAGGCTCCCATGATGCCTCTGTTGGGAGAAAGAGGAAAAATGAAAATGGATGTTGCCCCATTCCCTAATCGGTTAGAGAAGCTAGTGGATCCTATTAAGGAATACGATCTAGTCAGAGATCTAGATACCTTTAAACCAAACCTCACATTCCGACAATTATTGATGTTGTCTCCCAGTTGCCGGAAAAGGTTCAAAAGTATATTGACAAGAAGACGTGGCTTAAGGATTGCTCCCTCAACAGCAACAAAGTCCAACAAGGCTCCAGAGCCTATAAAAGAAGTGGATGTGGCTAACGCTTTCCTAGATCCACGTACCCCAGAGACTGGCATGTGGATAGAAGGCTGCTTCATTGCAAATGCATTGATTGATGGAGGTTCATCAGTGAACATTATGACGGATGTGACAATGAAGGATCTAGGCCTACAAGGTGTGCAACCCACCCAATGGCTCATCAGACTAGCGGATCAGAGTAGAATCAAGCCTTTGGGCATTCTCCCATATGTGAAGACTACAGTGGCTGGAAAAGATTATTGGCTAACCTATCTGGTGGTGAAGCCAAACTCTTATGGTACATCCTATCCTTTGTTAATGGGCAGACCATGGCTTTTTGAAGCCCAAGCAAGGATGGATTGGTTCAAAGGAACCTTGACCTTGGGTAGAGGGCCCAATAAAGTGGTGCTGAAACTGTATGGTTCTCAAAAAGGACATGGATCCACCTCCTTGGAACTATCTTCTGACAGTGGATACTGTAAGCCGACTTCCAAAAGAAGCAAAGCCATTATCAATGGGTGAATACTTCTTGCCTGAACCGGGAATGACTTCTGAAATCACTTCTGATAGTGAGATAGAAGCATGGATGTATTGCTCTCCCTGTTACATGGCCATAGCAGAAGCCGAGACAGAGGCAGAAGATGAAATAGGAAACTTGTTCTTCTCTTACAGATCTCCTACAGAGACAGAAGCAAAGACAGAAGCAGAAGCAGAGACAGAAGCAGAGACAGAGACAGAGATAGAAGCAGAAGCAGAGACAGAGACAGAAGATGATGAATATGATATGGACGAAGAAGGTTATGAAAGTGAGCCAGAAGAGTCTATTCCACCCGAAGAGGATACATTTGGAGAAGAAGTTCCAGAAGCTTCAGAAGCAGACGAGCTCATGCTATGGGACAGAATGGTGATGGTACCATTTGGTTTGGTAAATGGATCTTCTCATATGCAAAACCTTTATAAGGAATGGATTAAGAAGAACAAGCCATCTTTTAGCAGTGGCTCATGCCGTCCTAACCCATCCTTGCCGAAGAAAGATGATAATGATGCACAATGC
Organism: Lygodium microphyllum; assembly: GCF_053477565.2. Classification (NCBI taxonomy): domain Eukaryota; kingdom Viridiplantae; phylum Streptophyta; class Polypodiopsida; order Schizaeales; family Lygodiaceae; genus Lygodium; species Lygodium microphyllum. Next base: position 94,706,613 of record NC_141158.1, on the reverse strand, counting down.
CAACAAGCACTAATCCCACCAACCCAACAGGCATCAGAGGGTTCCTGTTATGTGACGTTCCTGGATGTGTCATCTTCAGAAGAGGAGTCTTCAAGCCAAGAGGTAATTAATTTTGAAACCAAACCTGAAACGGCTCTAATCCCATTTCAACATCTTAAGGAGCAACCTAAGTCTCCACCAAAAGAAGAAGTTGGTTCTAGTGGGACATTAGAAGAGGACACCACTCCCTTGAAGGAGTAGGATCTGTATCCAGAAGCAGTCCGTGGGACCTTCATCCGTGAGGTAGAAGGTGAAAGGCAGTTAACCTTTGTGGATGCAGAAGGCACTGAATGCCACTTGAAGGTGGGTAGCAGCCTCCCAGAAGAGGAGTTGTCGACCTTGTACAACTTGAAAGAAAATTTGGATGTGTTTGCGTGGTCTTACAAAGACCTAAAGGGGATTGATCCCACAATATGTCAACATCATATTGACTTGGAGCCTGATGCCAAGCCAGTATGGCAACGACAGAGGCGAATGAATCCGAATTATTCCACGTTGGTGAAGGCGGAGCTGCTAAAGCTTCTGGAAGCCGAGTTCATCTATCCGGTGGCAAATAGTGAATGGGTTTCACCCATTGTGGTTGTACCCAAGAAGAATGGCAAGCTTCGAATATGTGTGGATTTCCACAAGTTGAATTCCAAGACGAAGAAGGATTACTTTCCTATCCCTTTCACAGACCAATTGTTGGATACAGTGGCAGGACATGAGCTTTATTCCCTTTTGGATGGATTCAGCGGATACAACCAAGTCCAAATCGCAGAAGAGGACCAATCCAAAACAACCTTCACCACAGAATGGGGGACCTATTCTTACCGAGTGATGCCATTTGGGCTCTACAATGCCCCTGCTACTTTCCAACGAGTCATGATGGCCGCATTTCAAAATCATCTGCACGACTTCATTGAGGTATATTTGGATGACTTCTGTGTTTATAGTTTGATCCGTGAACACTGGGAACACCTGGAACAATGCTTTGACCGATGCCGGGAGTATGGGATTTCCCTCAACCCTGACAAATGCATCTTTGGGGTCTCTTCTGGAGTTCTGTTGGGCCACATTGTCTCTGTACAAGGGATATCAACAGACCCTGCAAAGATTGAAAAGATTGCAGCTCTGACCGCACCCACCAACCTCAAACAGTTGAGGGGATTCCTAGGCCATGTGGGTTACTACAGAAGGTTCATAGCTCATTTCGCAACAAAGGCAACCTCCTTGCACAAGCTTTTGAGGAAAGATGCAGAGTTTACTTGGACGGAAGAATGTGACAAAGCCTTCCACACTCTGAAGCAGTGTCTGATTGAGGCACCCATTCTGCAACCTCCTGATTGGACGAAAGAGTTCCATGTACACACTGATGCATCTATTGAAGGCTTAGGCGCAGTCCTATGCCAAAAGGGCTCCTCCAAATTGGATCAACCGATCTATTATGCAAGCGGAAAAGTCACTGATAGGGAACGGAACTACACAGTGACCGAGCTGGAGTGCTTGGCAATGGTGTTTGCCCTCGAGAAGTTTTGCCACTACCTCCTATCCACCCACTTTAAATTTTATGTGGATCATGAGGCCCTATCTTTCCTGATGAACAAAGCAGATGTGAAAGGACGAATGATGAGATGGCTCCTTCTATTTCAGGAGTTCGACTTTGAGGTGAGTACTAAGCCTGGTCGTTCCCATGTTTTGGCCGATCATCTGTCGTGTATCCCACAAACTGCAGACGAGGAGCAGGATGATCCAGACCTCCCTGATGCTTCCCTATTTTTGGTAGAAACTGTAACTCCCTGGTATGCAGACATTTCCAATTTGCTGGCAACCCAACAGTATCCTCCTGGTATTTCTAGTCGGGAAAGGAAGAAGCTCATGTTAGAATCAGCCCCCTACACCCTGCTAGGTGGCGCACTGTACAAGAAAGGCAAAGATGAAGTGCTCAGAAGATGTGTTGCAGGAGATGAGATTGGGATTGTTCTGAAGGCTTGCCATGACGAGCCATGTGGAGGTCACTTTGCAAGAGAAGCCACAGCTAGGAAGGCTCTGCTAGCAAGATATTGGTGGCCTACCATCCATAAGGATGCCTATGATTACTGTAAAAGATGTGATGCTTGACAGAGAATGGGGAAACCCACGAAGACAAGTACCATGCCACTAAAACCTATCCTTCCTTTAAAGCCGTTTGAGAAGTGGGTCATCGACTTCGTAGGCCCAATGGATCCTCCTACCAGAAGGAAACAGAACAGATACATCCTCGTATGTACGGGTTATATCACAAAGTGGTGTGAAGCTAAAGCCCTCAAGCGGGACGATGGTAACAGCATGGCCCTGTTCATGTATGAGAATATCATCACTCGTTTGGCAGTCCCTTAGAGCTGGTAAGTGACAGAGGCACGCATTTCCTCAACAAAGTCATGGAAGAGTTGACAGAGTTGTATAAGATCCGCCATCGCAAGTCCACTTCTTATTACCCTAGAGCCAACGACCAAGTCGAAGTCACCAATCGCATCCTCTGCTCGATTCTGACAAGAACGATTGCCGCACATCGTCGTGATTGGGATGATCGACTTATAGAGGCCCTCTGGGCGTACTGAACCTCCCATAAAGCAGCAACAGGACAGACACCCTTCCAGTTGGTGTATGGTACAGAAGCTGTTTTTCCTGTTGAATTGGAATTACCCTCTTTGAGAGTGGCTATCAGAGAGCGTTTGGGGGACGATGATTCACTACAACGCCGTCTCCTGCACTTGGAATGTTTGGACAAAATTCGTAGGATGGCTCTACAGTGCATGGAAGCCACGCAAGCTCGACGTAAGGCTTACCATGACAGCTTCATCACGCACAAGGAGTTCAAAGAAGGTGATTTGGTCCTAGCCTATGATTCATGCTTTGGCAAGTTTCCTAGCAAGCTCCAACAGCGGTGGATGGGCCCCTATAAGGTACTTGCCGTCAACCCTAATGGCTCTGTCCAAGTACAGACCGTTGATGCCTCTGATGATCCCTTTCTGATCAATGGATATCGCCTGAAGAAGTACTTCCCTCCTTGGGGATCTTGACAATTACGGACACTTGATCTTTTCCCTCCTTGGCATGGCACTGTACTTCTTATGATGCTACTTCTGATAGCCATTTTTCAGCTATTCCTGATAAAGTGGACACAACCCTCTATCCCCTCAAACCCCCCTTCTAGCCTTGATCTCTTATCTTCTATTTTCCACCAGCGATAGTGGCGAGGTTGGTTCTGAGAAATGGTCTGTCTTCCATTCCCTTGTTTAATTCGAAAGAAAAAAAAACAATATATATATATATATACATATCGGTCATGGGAGAAAAGGACTTAGGTCCCTGTCATGCCGACCTATTCTTCGAGAAAAGGTGAAAACACCCTCGGGAATAGGGGAAAATTTAAAAAAAAAAGAAAAAAAAAAAAAGAAAAACAAATCTGTTATGAGAGAAAAGGAAGCAATTCCCTGTCATAACAGGCCTCGTTCCAAGAAAAGGTGGTAAACACCCTTGGGCGAGAAGCTGACTGTGGAAAAGGTGGTAACACCCAGCAGTCCAGAAAGTGGATTCATCACTTGAAATTTTCAGGATCCAATTCCGAAGCTGCCTCCCTTGGTACGTTGTGTCCTGGGTCTTTCTGCAAAGCATCTAAATGTCCTCTTGCAGTCGACATATTCATATCCAATACAACTTTCGATTTGAGGGCTACCTCCCTGGGTACGCCTCTTCAACAACTGACGACGCGATCTTCATCGATAAATAATCGAGTGATGTGAGCTTTCATCTTAACTGGATGGGGAAGTGAGTATGGTTGCCCTCTGTAACTATCAACAATGAGTGGGACAGAGGGTGGGGCGAGAGACCAGTCTTTTCCCTTCAAATCAAATGAGAGGTGAGAAGTGTGAATGAAGTGTTGCACGCACGGGATGGGCCTCTCAATGCACAAAGCACAAATTGTTTCTGTGCACTACACCATAAGGCTCCCTGGCCTTCCTTCTCGCACCGTATGCCGGCACAGGGCGGGATGCACTGTTGCACCATCAAATGCGCACAAGGCATACAACCTTTACACAAGTGATTGTGAGGGTAATATCAAGGGGTTTCAGGAAAAGGCTGCCCTCCTGTATTTATCAACAGAGCGTGAGACAGAGGGTGGGTTGAGTGTGACTGGAATTTCTTCAATCAATTACCGAGAGGTGAGATTGAGGGACGTTACGACACTTGGAGTCAGGTATGTTCCCGTTTCCCTATGCACCCACGGGATGGGTCTTTGCCATCATCACAAGACACGTCACCATGTGCTGTACACTGCACTGTAAGGCTCCCTTGCCTTCCTCCTTGCACTTATGCCAGACGGGTTGGACGCACTAATGTACCATCAACTGTGCATCCTGGCATACTCCTTCTCCACCGTTGCCCCCTTGTCAATTCCTCAACCGGGTACGAGATATGGGTTTCAATCCTTATTCCTCGAGTGATATTAGTCATGGGGCGAGTGACTGTTCTTCCATTCCCTTTGAGTGATTGTGAGTTGAGTGCAATATCCCTCATCATCGACAACGCATTTCTTGCGATTCCTTCCATCAGCTACCTCCCTGGGTGCTGCCGCGTAGTCCCTGCTATGAAGGACGTATGCCGAGAAGATGTCTTGGTACCTCCAGCGCCGACAACAACACTAGACATGCAATCGACACTCAACCTTGCTTCTTGACAAAATGGGCCAAGTTTTTCTAACCCTCCCACTTTGGTTTTTTCGTGACCGTCATGTTTTAAGTGTGGGGACATTAGTGGATGATCTGTGGCGTGGTCCTAGGTCCCTGTTGCTCGGTTAACCCTATCCATTGAGGTTTTAAGTGTGGGGACGCGTCCCTACGCCTCTCCCTATCCATTGAGGTTTTAAGTGTGGGGACGCGTCCCTACGCCTCTACATTGTATATTCTCTGCATATGCCTTAACCTGCTCATGCATGTATGCCATGACTTGCTTTTACCCTAATGGGATCCCTTCCCCCCCACCCGGCTATGTTCCATCCACCCTTGGGGCTGTTCCCTTGCAGTTTTCCTTCATTCCCTGTTTTTGAGGTCCTGCCATGTGAATGCACCCTACGTTCACCTAAGTCCAAAACCAACTTTATAGCCTTGTTCCTCTCTTTGACCTAACCATTTTTCTATTTTACCTACCCCTATTCCGGTGCACGGTTTTCGCGTTATTAATTTTTGAAGCATTTTGCGCAAATTAGCCGATTTTCCATGTGAACGTACTTTTCTTGCTTCAGAACCGTGATCTGACATCATAGCCCTACCAAGCACTTTCCCTTGACATTTTTCCTTTTTACTCCGAGTCATGGTTTGTCCAATATTAATTTTCCGGTTTTTTACGCCTTTTTCGTGCGTCTTTTTGACATTTTTCCATGTGAACCTGCCCTATTTGCATCGAAATTTCAATTTGATTTGACAGCCGTGTTTCCTGTGTCTTCCCCCTCCTTATTCCTTTTTCCTCCCCCCTTTTTCAACTTCTGAATTTTTACTTATTAATTTTTAAATGAGTTTTCGGGCATATTTTTGGAGTTTTTTGCATGTGAACCCCTCCTACTTCCACCGGAATTGCCGTTTAATGTGCTAACCCTATGCCACTCCTTCCCGCGGATATTTTTCCTTCTTACTGCATGTCATTCTGGCAAACGGTTCGTCCGATATTAATTTCCAATCCCATTTTTAGGTTTGGTTTTTGGGTTTTTCCCACGTGAATGCGTCTTATCTCAGTTGGAATTATGTTTTGATGTGCTAGGATTGTCGGGCACGTCTTTCTGCACAGTTTTTCTTTTTTCTGTACCTCGTTCCGATGCACGGATCTTCCGATATTAATTTTTAATTACATTTTTTGGTTCCTTTTTTGTGTTTTTTGCACGTGACCGCCGTTTACCCTTCCCAGAACCTCCGCCCATATTTTCCTTGTTTTCCCCCTATCGTCCTGCCCACTTTTTGTTTTTACGCTATTTCGTTTTGATGTCCGGATTGGGAGATATTACTTTTTCTTTAATTTTACATGTTTTCGTGTGACTCATCCCGCGCGCGCACGTGCTTGTTTGTAATTTTACGCGTCTGAACGCCCCCGGTCGCATCCGCGTGCCTCGTCCTCGTATCCGGGCGTTCATTCAATCCCGTAACTGTAAATTTTTTTACCCTCGCCCTGCGCACGCGCGCGGGACGAGGGGGTACGCCCCTTGCATGGGCCCCTGCCCATTAACCCTTCCCCCTTCCCCTTGGGCACCCCCCCCTATACCCTACCCACCCCTCCCCCTACCCTTCCCCTTGGGCACCCCCCTACCCACCCCCACCCTCGCTCGACCCCTCCCTACCCTAACCGCCTCCCCCCCTTCCTCTCCCTCTTCCTGCGTACCCCCCTCCCTATCTCCTCCTTCCTCCCTGCCATCTCCTTCACCCTCCCCTCCTCCTTCTCTGCTCCTTCCTCGCCTTCCCCTCCTTCCCCTTCCTCTTTCCCTTGTCGCCGCCCCGCCCACTGTGCTGTACCGTCGAAGCCTCGTCCCCAACGCCCGTTCGCGCCCTGTCAGGCCGTCACCACCGTCGCTTGCTGCGCCGTGAGGCCGTCCGCGCCCGTCCGCGCCTTGTCCCCAACGCCCGTCAGGCCGTCACCACCGTCGCCTGCTCCGCCGTACCGGCCCGTTCGCCCGTTGCAACCCGCCGTCAGGCCGCTGGACGCCGTCGTCGTCGTCGCCAGGAGGTCGCCCAGGCCGCCCGTCGCCCGCCGACACGCTCGACGCCACCGCGTAGCCGCCATTGTGCCCGATGTCGCCGCCGGACGCCGCCGGATCGCCGCCACGCGCCGCCCGATTCCCCCTCCTCCTCCTCCCTAACTAACCTAAGGTTAGTTTCCCTAACCTAACATTTGATTAACTAACCTAACATTCGTTTTACTAACTTAACCTAGTTAGTTTAACTACCTTAACTTAACCCCTCTCACTAACCCTAGTTAGGTTAGTTCTAACTAACCCTAGTTAGGTTCCCCCCCATTAACCCTAGTTCGGTTAACTACCTTAACCTAACACCCCCCTAATTAACCTTAGTTAGTTTAACTAACTTAACCTAACCCCTTCTAACTAACCCTAGTTAGGTTAGTTCTCCCTACCCCTAGTTAGGTGCTTAACCCTAACCCTAACCCTAACCCTAACCCAACTTAGGTTAACTAACCCCCTTTAGGTTAGTCTCCACTAACTTGCCTTATATGACTTCTCTGACTTCCCCTAGACTACCCTAATACCATCTGACTAACCTGACTAGACCAGATTTGACTTACCTGACTTATCTAGACTACCTTGACTTAACTGACTTACTTTCAACTTACTTACCAAACTAAGCTGATTTAACTGATTTAATTAATTTCTACATTAATTTCCACCTCATAAAAATTCAAAAAAAATTCTAAAAATTCCCTTCGCTTTTTGCCAATTTTTGGAAATTTGTCAAGTGGAAATTTCCACCCCCACAATTTCTGAAAATTAAATATTTCCTAATTTCTCCCCTAAATTACCAACAAATGTAGAAAATTCATTCAAAAATAGTAAAAATTCTAAAAAATTTCCCTCACCCCCCTTGACCATTTTCCATTTATTTTTCACTTTAAAATATTATCATACATGGTACCCCTATTGTTAAAATAATAATAATAATAAATTAAAAAACCAACAAACGAAAATTAACCTTAAATCTCTCTATTTTATTTTCATACACTCAATTGTGGATATTTCCTCCATGGCTGCATTTTCATTTTTTCCCTTCATCACATATTTATGTGTTATATATCTTGATTTCATTCTTCTTCTTATTCTTATTTAAAACAAACAAACAAATAAACAACAAACCACACAAACAAAAAACAAAAAACAAAGCCAAACAACAAAACAACTTCACAAACAAAAACCAACCATCCATAATCACAAATTACAAAAATTAAAAAACCAACAAAAACCAAATCAACACACCCGCTAAGGTGTTGTCTTTGTTGTTTCGTCAGTGGTCTTTACTTTTCCTTTACTGGATTCACTTCTTTTGGGGGACTCTTTCGTGCGCATTTCTGTATTACATACACACCCCTTCCAAGTATTTATTTTACGTGCTTTATTTATTTTCATTTCTCCCTTAATCACAAATTAATTGTTAAAATGAACTCTTTATTCACCCACAGTTCCACGCGCATTCGCGCTCAACACACACATACTTTTTAATTAAAATAAACCCGCCGTTCACTTAGCACGCGCTACATGCGCTAAAGAGGTACTTTAATTTTTAATTAAAATGAACCAGCCGTCACATGAGCACGCACTGGCAAAAAAGTGCTCCACATCACCTTAATTTGTAATCAATGAACTTGCATTTAGAGACCCAGTCTGGGTATCGAAGTCCGGGATTCGAATTAAAGCACCGTTTTCACCTAATAATTGGTAATTAAATTTATAATAAAGAACCGCCGTTTTCTTGCTAAGGTTTATCACTTAATAAAAATTCACCCATTCTTAATAATTTCTTAAAATCAATCCTTCATTAAATTAATTCCCCCTTACTGCACTTAATTCCCCTTTTTAATAAACCGTTTCGTGGGATGGGTATGCGCAGTCCTTAGAGTTATATCAACGATGTAGTCTTGATATGTGTCGGATGTGGTATTGTTTTGGTTTCCTGTCTTTGTTACGGTTAAGGGTACGGTGTGCAGTTTTTTCTTTTCTTGCCTGATACAGGGTTCTGGGTGTTTGTCTGATGCATAGCATGAAGCTTTTGGTCGCATATGTCTCAAGGTCATGTTGAATTTTTTCTAGGCTGTGGTTTGTTTGGGGTTAGTTGGTCGAGTCACGTTTTATTGTTTTGGTTGTTCTCTTATCCTTGGTTTTTTGTCTGTTCCTTTGCAGGCATTCTCCTTGATTGTCTGTGTTTGTGGTGTGTGTGTAACCATCTGAATGGCACCTTCTCACGCTCCTCCCCCTATCCAATACGTCCCATTAGTTAGTAGGGATTACTCTTCCCTACTTACTTTTGAGCCTCTCACGAAGGCGGGACTCGCTGCTTTTGTGGCTACCTCCTTTCCATTGCTTCCAGAGGATCCGTTGTTATGTGATGAGTTTCTGGCCTCTTACAGTAAGAAGACAGGACTAGTCCAGGGCATTTCTATGACTTTGACACCTCGAGGCTTAGGGAAGGCTCTGTCTCTACCCTCCAAAGGTGAACCTTTTGTTACCACTCGTCAGCTTTTCTCTAATGAAGAGATTCTAAAGCTGTTGCAAAAGCAGATAAGGGAAATGTTGGATGTTAAGAAGGTGATCAACTCTTCAGGAGTTTCCTTTTCTATGATCACTGATCCCGTATGGAAGACGATCTGTCAGTTTCTCCAGGACAGGTTTATGCCTGCCAAAACGCCATCCCAGTATTTGTCCAAAGAGCTTTTCACAGCTTCTAGGATGGTGTTGAAGGGAGTTGCTATTGATTGGAGCACTTACCTCCTTACTAAAATGGATCAACATTTCGTCAAAGTCACCAGGGGTAATGTTACCAATGTCACATATGGATCCTATTTGTCTGCCTTCTTGACCTATTCAGGTTTACAGAAGACTGTGCCTCCACCTCCTCCATCAGATCCAGTACCTCCTCCACCTTCAGATGAGTTAGAACCCATTGACATAGAGGATGATGATTCTCCGCCTCCCCTGGTCATCCAGCACAAACGCTTGAAGCGGGCAGCAGATAAAGCTCCTTCCGTACTTCCTTCAATACCCATCCCTGCTACCTCTGGCAGTGATCTCCCTAGGTATCTCACTTGTAATAACCTGTTCAGAGCACATCGAGAAGGATCATTGGAGATCTCAGTTCCCTCCCTGAACAGTCTAGTCTCAGGAGATGCAATTCCTTTCCTCTGTAAAGATATTCAAAGTTCCATTGAATTGTCAGTGACAGCCTGTGTTCAACAGCTGTACACGTCTTTTTATGAAGAACTCATGCAGTCTAAGGACCAGTTGCATAAGGCAACATCCGAGTTAGCTTCTGCTAAGGATACCCTAGCAGATTTGTTTAAGCAAATGGAACAACAAACCCAACTGGTTGCCACCCAAAGTGATGAGATCTCTTCTTTGAAGATCCAGTTACTAGAGGCTCAATCCCAGGTTACTAGCCTTTCAGAGGAGAAGGAGAGGATGTCCAGAGAAGCGCAGGAGTTCCAAGCTATCTTAGATGACAAACTTTCAGCTTTACAGATTGCTAATGACACAATGGCATCCCAAGCCTCCCAAATCCAGCAGTTGCAAGATCAACTCGCAAAATCCCGATCTGTTCCTCTAAGCCCTAATGTTCCCATGATTCCTTCTCTTTCACAGCAGGACTTGGCTGCTCTTCAGAGACATGCTACTTTGTGTCCTCTATTCCAAGATAAAGTGGAAAGATTGCAGTCCAGAATGGACTTGTTATGGTCTACCTTTGAGCAGTTTCAGGAATATGTTCTACTAGACCATTCTTTCTTTGTCCACTACCACTTGCAGAAGTTGGTCTTCTACATGAAGCTTTCCACGATGGATTTACCTCTTCCAGAGGATGGCTGGAGTGGGGCTTGGTCTGCTGAGTTGTTGACAAAGGTAGTAAGGATGGTGTTTGAAGATTCTGTCATGCCAGATACCATGTTGATGTCATACATGTATCTACGAGGAGACTTGTTAATTCCAGATGAGGTGGATATGGCATGGTATGTGGGGGATGTGGTATTACAGGCTGTTTTGTATATCAATCATTTGGAGTTGCGCATATCTGACATGTTCCAGAGTTATTCCTCCAAAGTGGCTGATTGTCATGATAATTCGTGGCATCCCATGATTGATTCTGTGGTCCTAAATCAAAGACAAAACACAGCTCCTACCTCTGCCCAGAGTACTAATCAACTGAGGATGGATCTCTTAGCCTATCTTTCAAAGCATAATCCGTTTGATGCTACCTTCTTTGATGCCTATCATAGACGATCTCTCTTAGGACCTTCTGTTCCTACCCTCCTCTATTACTAACAAATGGCTCACCGCTATGCTATATATCTTTCCCTTTGTCAATCTAATTCCACAACTATTTTACCCCTTCTTTTCCAACCTTCATCTTTCCCTCAAATTCCCATTTTTACATACTGTTCCTTTATTGAGGATAGGGTATTTTCCCCTTCTCCACCCTGTCTTTCTCCATCCCTTAATGTACCCTCTACATTCCCTATTTATCAGTTAACACCCTTCCTTAGTGATTCCCTCCAAATTTCTGCCACTCCTTCTTTAACCTTTTCTTCCTTTTATGATTTTTCCTATCCCTCCCTTCATCCACTTTTCCTTATTCCATTACCCTCTCCTAACACTTCTATATCTCAACCACCTCAGTTGGTTCGTGACTGTGAAGGGTTTGATAATCTGATTTCCAGAAGAAGGGGATGGAGTTCGGATGATTGCCTTACTGGACCTTAGATCAATTGGCCAGTAATTCCAGGAGAATGGACAGCTTCCAGTCAAGCTTATCAGATCTATGTTCATTTTGCTCAGCAGTATTCACAGTCTGCTGATCCTTCAGTGAGATTAACTGCTCACTTTGCTTGGTACCTAGCGTATATGCATAGGCACTCTCATAATGATTTCAATCCTATTCCAAAGTTGTGCATGAATGTCAATTTGAGCATTGATTCCCAACAGCTTGATATGTTATATTTTCATGCCCTTTGTTTGCCTAGCAGATACTTGGTCCTGTTGGAAAGGATGTACTGTCTCCAATTTTTTCAAAATCCTCCCAAAAACTTTGTAGATGAATCCTTGTCTATGGATCGTTTCCGACAACATCAATCTTTTAAGAGGGATCATCTTCATTGATACCTTTCCAATGTATGGTGGAAGCTTTTTAATGAAAAACTCTCTTTTTGGAGGAGTCATTCAGATGGTTGTGTTGTGTATTCGTGTTTGTGTTGTAAGTTCATTTATGTAATACGAATATGGTGGTTTCCTATTGGATTTCGTGTGCAAGCTACATTTTGGAGAATTGTGGTGCTAGAGTTGTGGTTGCAGAGTTGAAGCTGATGCTGATGAAGAAGAAGAAAACTATTATATCCTTTATAAATTTGTTGTGATTTTTAGTTTGATAAGAAGTGTTAATGTATAAAGGGTTTTCCTTTTTTTGTATTTTTATATCAGAAACAGGTTAGAAGTTGGGGTCGTGGTGGATGGATTCTTTTTGAAAAGATATTGATGATCAAAGTTGAGCTTTTCCCTGAACTTGTATTCCCTTTTTCCTGGGTCGCGAGGACGCTTCCTTATTAAGTGTGGGGTTATGTTGAGTGTTGAAATGACTTGTTTTTTGGCTGATTTTTGTTGTTTTTGAGAGCTGAATGGTTGATTTTATGAGATGATTGATTGGTTTGGAAGTGTTTTGAGAGTGTTTTGGATGATAATGATTGTGTTTTGGAAGTTCATGATGTTTATTGGTGGTTCTGTGATGTTCTGATAGGTTTATGTATACCTTCTATTTTGCTCTGTTTTGGTCTGTTTTGTTCTGATTGTCTTCTGTAAAGAGGGATGGAGTATTGATTGATGAAGATTGAGATATTGAGAAAGCTTATTGAATGGGTTGTGAGATTTTGGAATGGTTTAAGAATGAGTTATGTGGTTTTGATGACCTTCTGGAGGTCTTCTGTAGAGCTTCTGCCTCTGTTCTGTACTGTAGCTGTTCTGGTACTGTTCTGTATGCTTCTGTATGTGTTCTGATGGATGAGAGTGTAGCTTGGGAAAGTTTTCTACCCTTGGAAAGAGGTGAATACAAGTGCAAAAGAGCTGAAAGAAGTAGCTGCTGAAGACTCAAGTGAAGACTAGAGTGAAGTGACAGTAGTGAGCTATGAAAAGACACTGTAGTGGCTCTGGTGACTCTTCATATCAGACATACCTCTTGGGAGGGGTATCCACGACCTAAGAAGGATTATTGAGGGTGATTTTTGAGAGATTGTAGTGAGGATATGATGTATTATTGATGGAGAGAGAGAGAGAGAGTCAGAGATAGCCAATTCTACTCAAACAAAGTGATTGTATATGAGAGATTGAGAGAGAAGACTATGAAGATATTGAGGATGAATACTATGTGATGTATTTCCATTCAAAGATGGTGTATTCCTTTGCTTTCTTTGTTCTATTGATGGATTTTGTGAAGATGTTGAAGAATATGGTTGATTCTATCAAAACCGTGGGAGATCTACATGATGCTGCATGAAGATTTGTTGTGCCTGGTGTTCTTTTCTTCATTGTGATCATATGAAATATAAAAAACAAGCTTGTTGATGTTACAAGATAGATTTTCTTGCAAGAGAATTCCCTTTTCCTTGGTGTTCCTCTTCGGGCTCCAGGAGCCCTATTGGCTCTTCCAGCACCTAATGATGCTAAACCAACCATCCCTAAAATGGAAATAAATCCTACAGGTATCCTAGACCACCAAGACCCTATATGACTCATCCACCTGGTGATACTCCAGTCCACTATGTGGACGAGCTGAGCAATGATGATCCTTATGTAAACCCATACATGTTATACAATGAGGAAGGCAACACTATCCTCATGGACTATGGACCAGTATCAGTGATGGCATTAGGTAGAGGGAGAGGCACAGGCCTAGGAGGACAAACCCAAGAGCCAATCGTGTGTTGGAGTTGCAATCACCCTGGAAATATTTCTTCGCGCTGCCTCGAGAAGGAGCAAGCAAATAGAGATAAGGTGGACCTAAAATGCACTAAGTGTGGAATCACTCATCTCTTTGTTAATTGCCCTAAATGGAGACCATCCTCTAGTTTAGGAAACAAGCCATTGGTTCCATTGGGGTTGTTTGGTGTTGAGACACTTGCTAAGGAGGCCACGCCTATCCCATTGCATGTCATGACCCACGCACAGATGAAGTAGGCCAGCATATCATTGCCAGAGCCTAGCAACCTCAATTGGAAAGAAGAGTTGTAGACGAATGAAGAAAAGAGCAGACGCTAAGGTCACCCTCAAAACCAAAAGTGCCACGACACTACTTATCGAAAGGAAAGTCATTGATGTAGAGGAAGAAACGTAGGCTTCTTGATCGGATAAAAAGGGAAGCGCTAAGGTCAGGGAGTACCCCAACCCAAAACACCAATTTGAAGCCATCAAGAAGGTAAAAGAATGGATGAAGGAAGTCCAAGAGCACCTAAAAGACACTAAGCCCATACTAGAAGATGAGATTGATGATCTCTCAAGCATAAGCATGCCAATCTCTCTCCCACAATGACCAAGCTCAAGGGAGGCAATGGCACCACAAGGTGGGTCACCTAGACAAAGCCTAGATGCTCCGGGCCAGCAAGACAATCAAGGCCATTGGCCAAGAACCATAGACCTAGGAAAGAGGCAAGTGATTAGCAACCTCCTCAATACATTGGTGACCACCCCGGTAACTCTGAGCTTAGGCAACCTGCTTGGGCAGCACCCAATGCTATGGCTGGAGCTAAAGTAGTGGGTTGAAGGACCAAATGAGAAAATTGCCATAGACTCACCTAAGCACGATGTAGAAACCCAAATACCGAGTCTCACGCTGCACTCTATGCCTAAATCCTTACACGTCAACACCTTTTGGGAAGGCACGGAAATGCATGCAGTCTTGCTAGTCTTAGCACTGGGTGATGTCACTAGAAAGGGGATCATGGACACAGGGGTAGGAGTGAGTGTGCTAAGCCATGTGGTACTCCAAACTTGGGATAATCCATTGGTCGAGATTCCTAGGTTTAATGTCACACTGGAAAATGAAATGAAGGTGAAACCATTTGGAGTGTTGAAAAATTGGCCAGTAAAGATCGTAGGAATCCAATTCTCTGTTGACTTCATAGTCATGAAGGGAGTGGACTACAACATCTTGCTAGGCTGACCCTAGATGCATAATGTGAGAGTCCTAGAAGACTGGGGCAATAGTCTTATCTTCTTAGGTAATCAAACAAAAGCTGTAAGAGTAAGGATGGACACTTGGAAGACTATATCAGTCAATCTAGATGCCATCTCCACCATGCTAAAGGGTGACGGATAGACTAGAGGATCCTATGGGGCCCTTACCAAGTATATCACGTGCCTTGAGGACGAGCGATATTGGATGCATTCTTGCTACCATTGACCTATCATTCTCGGATACTGAGGAATACGAACAAGCCATCAAGGCAACTCGCAAGCTCAAGGACATACCTTCAGTGCTAGCCTACCGAGAGCCTATGTGAGAGACCCAAACCTGTTGCATTCCAAGTCCCAAAAAATAGATGAGAGCTCTTGGAGATCCTAGGATACTTAACCAACAAGTTGCCTGGCAATCCAACAACGAATCTTAAGCCACTCCAAGATCTCTTGGATGAGCTTGAATGGTGATGGTCCAAGGTACAGGATTTAAAATTGAAGTACAATTGGGCCTTAATCCTCGACCAACAAGAAGAGAAATCTTAGAACCAAGAAAATGAGGAGCAATTGGACCAAGACAGCTTTGATCATGAATATGAGGACTGTTTTTCGATACCCTAGAGTATGACACTGGGGGGCATCTAATCAAACAAATATGAGTAGACCCTAGACCATGCAAGCGGAGTGCACTTAGAGTAGAGAAAGGAGTTAGACACAAGGACTATGATCCTTGGTTGGAGCACACGGGTGGCATCGACTACAAGTAGGCAAGCCTAGCCCCCCAACCAAGTGATGCACCATTGCTGCAAAGGGACTCACCTTCTAAACTACGACCACTAGGAGAGAGTCCCTCTTTGTTAGAAGAGGAGGGAGAGTTCAATTTAGAATCAAAAGTCAGCCTAGATAGTGAACCAGAAATACCTCGGCCTCCCAAGACTAGATGCATCAAGAGGGATGTATCCGTCCACCTACGACACCGATGGTTAAAGGAGGAATGACAAGCATGGACCAAAGAAACACGAACAAACAAAAAACGCAAACTGCAAGACCTGCCAAATTGATTTACAAAGTTCAAAAAGGGAGATAGAGTAGTGATCTTGAGGAGCCAAACGATAGGGGCAAGCAAGTGAACCAATTGAGGGACCCGCTAAGGTTAAGGAGGTCAATTTAGCCAGGGAGGGGGAGACCCCACGACTTGTCTTTATAGCAGATGACTTGGTTGAGAAAGATGAAGAAAGTCTTGTTACTCTCCTGTGAGAGTATATAGACGTCTTTGCTTGGTCCCTAGAAGAACTCAAAGGCGTAGACCCAAGTGTGGTGACTTAAAACATACCCATGACACTTGATGCAACGCCTACAAAGCAAAGATCATATCCCATGATTCCAAAGCACACTCACGCTATTAAGGAAGAAATTGACAAACTGATGAGAGTGGGATTCATCTACAAAATTGAACACACAGAGTGGGTCTGGCCCGTAGTCGTTGTACTAAAGGAGAATGGGAAGATTAGAGTGTGTATCAATTACAAGAAGGTAAATGCACCTACGAAGAGAGATAACTACCCATTGCCGTACACCAAGCACATGCTCAAGAGAGTAGCTGGCAAAGCGGCCTACAATTTTTTGGATGATTTCTCTGGATACAATCAGGTGCAAGTGCATCCTAATGATAGGCATAAGATTTCATTCACCACCACTCAATGAGGAGTCTTTGCCTACACAGTCATGCCTTTTGGATTGACTAATGCACCATCCACTTTCCAATGATTGATGTGTACTTGCTGAGGAAGGAGCTAGAGGTCTTTGTGGACGACTTGTGTGTTCACTCTACTTTGCGAGAACACTTAGATATTCTTTGAACAATGTTGGCTATACCACCTCTCATTGAACCCCTTGAAGTGCCAGTTCTGGGTGAAGCATGGATGTATCCTAGGACACATGGTATCAAAGAATGGCATTGCCACAGATTCCTCAAAGATCAAGGTCATTGTCGATCTTCCATCCCAAACTAATTACAAGGGTGTTCACTGCTTTTTGGGACATACATGGTATTATTGACGGTTTGTGTTAAACTATGTATTGATTGCTAGACCTCTATACAAGCTATTGATTAAATTATAATGGATTGAGGAATGCCAATGTGCATATGTGGAACTAAAAAGACTCTAACCAAAGCACCAATACTACGAGCCCCAGATTGGACACTCATGTTCCATGTGTACATTGACGCTTCGAAATTTGCCATAGGAGCTGTGTTGTGCCAACCTGGTGAACACAATCTAGATTACTTGGCGAGATTTGCTAGTAGACAACTCATTGAGATCAAAATGAACTACTCGACAACGGAGCGAGAGGGCTTGGCCATGGTGTTTGCTATAAATAAATTTTGACATTAACTTCTGGCTATGCCTTTTACTTTATTTGTTGACACCATGAAACCTTGTTATACCTGGTTAACAAAGCATGTGCTACAGGATGCATTGCTAAATGGCTTCTTCTACTTTTGGAGTTTGATTTCTCCGTGATGGTGCGTAAGGGGAAACAACATTACGTGACTTACAATCTATCTCGCATCCCCATGGGAGAAGTGGCTGGAGAAGGCATTGTGGACGAACTGCCATACGCACATCTATTCTGCTTATCCAATTAAAAAGATTTGTTTAGAGCTAACATGATGCCATATTGGGTAGATGACATAGTTCAAGTACTTGAACACAGACTACTAGAATGACGGATAAAAAAGGCCCGACTTAGGTAGCTTATCCTAAAAATCTAACCCTATCAGCTGATAGCTTGCCAACTTTACAAGCTGGGACAAGATAGGTTACTATGTAGGTGTGTGTGAGATGCATGTACTAATAGAGGCAGAGTGCAAAATCATAGGAGGACATTTCAGCAGAGATGCAACAGCTCACAAAGTGTTGCAGTCCTAGTTGTGGTGGGCTACCCTCTTTTGAGATACAACATGATTCTGAAGCACTATGATGAGTACCAATGAGCTAAAGTCCCTATTGGTAAGGTTGCATGGAGCTAACCCCAATTATCACATGACAACCTTTGGAGAAATGGGGGATTGACTTCATCAAACCCATTAGTCCCGTGGCACAATATTCACAAGCTAAATACATATATCATTGTGGCCGCTGACTATCTAACCAAATGGGCAAAGGCACAAGCTATGAGAAAGAATGATGCTAGGACCACTACTAAGTTCTTATGGGAGCAAGTGATTTCACGATTCAACTGCCTCATCAAACTAGTCAAGCGACCAGGGCACACACTTCATCAACGAAGTAGTAGCTCACCTCCTGTCCTCCATTCTAATCATCCAGTGGAAACTATAGCATCCCTGTGCCCCCCGTGCATTCCCCATGCAAACCACCCCTTTATATTTTTTTAAAAAAACTCTCCCTCTCTAGCCATCTGGATGGCGGGGGGAGAGAGAGAGAGGGTGAGAAAAGGGGAGAAGGGGGCATGCAGTCCCCAGGTGGGTGGTGGCGGATAGCCGCTTTCTCCCCCCACCTTATAAGAGCCTCCCCCTCCCTCCGTTGGAAGAACGCACCCCTGTGGCCATCGCCATCACATCAGAGCACCCTCCCCTGTCCCATGAACATCGCCCACACTCAGACTGTAGCACGGCCCCCCCTCCAGCTTCATCAGCAATAGCGTCCCCCCTCCTCCCTAGTGATCACGCCACCCTGCTACCCAGAGGAAGAAGAAGGAGGAGAGGGAGAGAGAGAGAGAGGAGAAGAAGACGAAGAAGAAGACGGAGAGAGAGAAGGAGAGGAAGAGGGAGAGAGAGGAGAAGAAGGAGAAGAAGAAGAGGGAGAGAGAGAAAGAGAAGAAGATGGAGAAAAGAGAAGAAGAAGAAGAAGAAGAAGAAGAAGAAGAAGAAGAGGGGGAGAGAGAGAAGGAGAGGAAGAGGGAGAGAGAGGAGAAGAAGGAGAAGAAGAAGAGTTAGAGAGAGAAGGAGAAGAAGAAGGAGAAGAACAGGGAAAGAGGACAAAAAGAAGAAGAAGAAGAAGAGGGAGAGAGAGAAGGAGAAGAAGAAGAAGAAGAAGAAGAAGAGGAAGGGAGAGAAATAAGGAGAAGAAGAGGGAGAGAGAGGAGAAGAAGAGGAAGGGAGAAGAAGAGGAGGAGAAGAAGAAGAAGAAGAAGAAGAAGAAGAAGAAGAGGGAGAGAGAAAGGAAGAAGCTTGAGACTCATGAGAGATACGGGAGCTATGAGAGAGCCGACAGAAGCTCAAGTAGGAATTAACACCCCAGTCCCATGGCACTAAACCACGTTCTTTTATAAAAGTATGATAGATTTTGCATGGGTTTTTGCATACATAAAATAATAGGTTTTACTCACAAGGAATGATGAATGGAAGTTAGGTTTTGTTACATGAAATAGTAGCTTTTATCTTAGAGGTTTAGTCACATGATAATTAACAAAGGGTAATAGGTTCCATGTTGAAATTTGCATGCATTGTCATGTATAGAGTTGCATGATGAAACTATATTTAAGCCACATGGCATATATTGAAAAGCAAGAAAAGATAGGGTCCCGTTGGAGGTTGCATTGTAATGCATCCTATTACACAGAGGTTCGCTAAAGGCTTAAATTTTTCCATCGAACTTGGATCTTGTTCGCAATATCATAGAAGAACATAGGAATGATATAGGTAAAATTCGTTATGTAGATTTATATCAAGAAGTTAAACGAATATAGCTTTTGTATTTCATACATAGAATAGGGTCATGATACCCTTAGGACCCTACATGATATGAAAACAAGGGAATGCATATCTCAAGGAATGTGTTAATGCTTTAAGTGCTCCATGTGGAAGAGTGTTGAGTCTAGCAAGAAAATTCTGCATAGTACCGCACTAAGAGAGATGGAAGGCACGCATGCATCCAGACTATATCCTGAAGGCCTAGGTGAAAGGTCTTGCATTGCCAAGTGTGTTAACTTTACTTGGTTAGAGAGAGATGAGTAGAGAACTGGAAGAATAAAAGGCTGTTGGATGGGTTGCGAATAGGGCTTGTCCGTTGCCTTGGTTGACCAGTTAATGCTTTGAGTTAGAACTAAGTTACCAGAAGGAAACGCCCAAGGGGAAAAGAAGCAGACCAAAACAAGAGGAACTGTTAATGTCTCAACACCTACAGATCAAAATCAGGAAGGAGAGATTTACATACTAGGGTAAGGACATCCTAGTGGACTCAATGTGCAACAACATTTATGAGTTAGATAGGTAAACTATCTAGGGAAAATTTCCTATGAAGACCTAGTCGATGCTAAGGTCGTTGGAAAGGGTGGATCACCAGTCCATAACTCAAAAAGCACGAGTTGAATTGGTATTTGACCACGTAGATTCTTGTTCCTTACAAGCAAAGGCATACGTAGGGAAAACTCCAATTCCCAAGGTATCGGATCTTGCGGGTTGGAATTGACTTAAGGAAGAATGCTGAGGGTACTTAGGAAAGGATCTTCACCTAAACAGGAATGTTATACAAACTACCAAACTTGTCTATGCTTGAAACAATAGGGCAATGTTAGCCTTGATCAAATTAGGAAATTTGATCAAGGGGAAGACTAGTTAGATCATTTAAAGGATCTAGAAGGATTTCTACCTTAGAAAAGGTTGTAAATTCCTTGGGCAAGTGTTTTGATACATCCAAGTTAAATTCTAGTTGTGCATGCAATGGGATTGTGATGCCTTGAAGCAAGAGGTTATGCATTCAATTGTTTGTTAATATGGTTGTGGATGTTAATCCAAGTGGGGTGTGATTGATGATTTCGTGGTCGGGTCTATGATGACTGATTGCCATGGGAACAAAAAGGATGTTTTTCTAGTTAAAGGATGTTCGGCTGGTTGTTTCAGCTGATTGTTCCCGAAAGGATACTTAAGGATTCATTGTGGTTTTGGATGAACATCCAAGTGATTATATTTTCATGGTGGAAACTGTAAGGATAAATTGCCATGGGAACAAAAGGAATGTTTTCCATAGTAAATGTTATTGGGCTAATTGCTTCAGCTGTGGATGATTTCCTAAAGGGATAATTAAGGAAGGATAGAGCTAGCTACCCCCACGAACCGCCAAACCCTAACCAAGGGGGTTATGAATCCGCACTGGGAATGTGGACCGAACCCGCCGCGAGAGATTTCTCTGTGGAAATTACTTGGTGTAGGAGGATGCTTGGGTGCCATGGGGGCTCTGGCCGTAAATCCCAATGCCTTTGGACCCTACAGAAGTGTTCTACATGACTTGAGATGGGATCTCGAGGCTTTGATACTAGTCACAAGGAAGAATCTTGGTAGGATAAACCTTCGTGTTTTTATTAACAGGAGACGAAAGGATTTTTCTGCGGAGGCAGAAAGGGACACTTAATCCTCCTGTATGGGCGGGAGACAAACATTAATGTGAAGATAAGTTAAGAAAGTGTTTGATCCTGTTTTATCTTGTCTTAGTGTTTGTGCCCTAAATTACGTAAAGGAACATGTGATTAATAGGTTAATTAAGGAAGATGCTTTTATGTGTCAAATATAATGTGGTAGGTAATTAGATAACTAAATCAACCCCGAGGGAAGCATGCTGGATGTGACTGTCGGGTCCATCCTATGGCAGGGTGATTTCGGTTAGCCGAGAGCTTTCCTCAAAGGAAATGTTAATGAGAAATGTTAGGAAAAGTCGGACGATGACCTTAGACAATGTTGGTTAGAACACTGATTTGTATCGTTTTAGGGGACCGGAATGAGAGTATGCCCTACGGGTAGAGAGGTTGAGCGATGCATCCCTCTCATTTCCCATTCTCTTTGAACCAAGTTTTGTATGAGTTTGCTTGGGTCCAGTTGCATCTGCGCAAAGTGGAGCAGTTGTAGACCGACGCTAGAAGACTGTTAGGAAGACCCGACTACGAGGAACCCGAACTTCAGGACGATCCTAGTGGGAACAGCCAGATACTTCCACACGGGGCAGACTCGAGAAGACCTAGATCTCAAACCCTGTGACATTCCGTGTGAGTGCCAGGCAATGCTTTCTGGACTCTCTTCCCGATGGGCTGTTAATACATGTCCCTCAAGTGGACGAGTGGACACGTTACAGTTGGTATCAGAGCAAAACTTCATAATGATACATGATTGATTAATGTTCAGTTCATAGACATATCCTAAACAGAAATAACCTAAGTGGTATGGCTTATTGTCAGGCACCTTCTGCACCCACGAATGTTGACATGCAAGAGAAGAAATTTCTTCTCAAGCAAATTAAGGCACCCGAGTTTGATGGCAAGGGAAGGATTGTTCAAGTTGACATCGAGATCTGGATTGAGTCCATGGAGGACTATTTTGAGGTAGTAGGAACTACACCTACTAACCAAGCCATGCTCGCCAATTTTAAGCTTACAGGCGAAGCGAGACTTTGGTGGAAACAGTGGTGCAAAGACCAAGCGATCTCGGAGGGGATAGTCACTTGGAATAAGCTTAAGGAAGCTATGAGAGGGAGATATCTGCCACGTGTCTACCGCACACAAAAGATGAATGAATTCTATGGCTTGAAGCAGCTAGGATTATCCCTTGAAGCATATTATTCAAAGTTCGTTTCACTCCTTAAGTATGCACCCCCAACAACAGGTGTCAAAATTCTTTGTTGGGTTGTATCCATCCATAAACACTCGATTGGAATCAATGTGCCCAACGGACTTGCAAGATGCATTACTCCGAGCGAATCCAATCACCCAAGAACTTAAATCGGGCAATTGTAGCAAAGATGACTATGGAGATCAGGATAAGAGATACCATACGTGCGGAGAGATAGGGCACATCCATAGGAGATGTCCCTACCGTCAATGCTTCCATTGTAATGAGCTAGGACACATTCAAGCAGACTGCCATGATCTAAGTCCAGAAGAAACTGAGCCTCCAAGAAAAGGAAGCTACACAGGTGCAGTCTATGGATATATAGACAAATCAAATGAAGACAAAGATCTAGAGCCCACTAAACCTTATTGGGAGGACTAAAATTTCGAAAAGCTTAATCGACATGTAACACAATTGAGAATAAATCCTATTCTTGTACCTATGATCAATTCAAATAATATGAGTGCACTACTTAAAACATTAAGAGTAACGTAGCGGATGCATGGTCCCATTAGCGCTTGTTTTCCCCAATTTCTCTCGAGATGAGGACATCTCGATTCCTCTAAGGGGGAGAGGATGTAACATCCTCGTGCCCCTCATGCCTTCCCCATGCGAACCACCCCTCCCTTTAGAGATATATATATATATATATATATATATATAATTTACTCTCCCTCTCTCTCAGCAGTCTGCATGGCGGGGAGAGAGAGAAAGAGGGTGAGGAAAGGGGAGAAGGGGGACATGCAGCCCCCCGGTGGGTGGTGGCGGCGGACATCCGCTTTCTCCCCCCCACCTTATAAGAGCCTCTCCCTCCCTCTATTGGGAGAATGCCCCCCTCTAGCCATCGCCATCATCAGCAATGCCCTCCCCTGCCCCGTGAATAGCGCCCCTCCTCGGATTGCAGCACGGCCCCCCTTCCAGCTTCGTCAGCAATAGTGTCCCCCCTCCTCCCTGGTGATCATGCTGCCCTGCTGCCTAGAGGAAGAAGAAGGAGGAGAGTGAGAGAGAGAGAGGAGAAGAGAAGAAGAAGAGGAAGAGGGAGAGAGAGAAGGAGAGGAAGAGGGAGAGAGAGGAGAAGAAGGAGAAGAAGAAGAGGGAGAGAGAGAGAGAAGGAGAAGAAGAAAGAGAAGAAGAGGGAGAGAGAGAAGGAGAAGAAGAAGAAGAAGAGGAAGGGAGAGAAATAAGGAGAAGAAGAGGGAGAGAAAGGAGAAGAAGAAGGAGAAGAAGAGGAAGGGAGAAGAAGAAGGAGAAGAAGAGGGAGAGAGGAGAAGAAGAAGAAGAAGAAGAGGGAGAGAGAAGAGAAGAAGCTTGAGAGTCATGAGAGATATGGGAGCTATGAGAGAGCCGACAGAAGCTCAAGTAGGAATTAACACCCCAGTCCCATGGCACTAAACCACGTTCTTTTATAAAAGTATCATAGATTTTTCATGGTTTTTTGCATACATAAAATAATAGGTTTTACTCACAAGGAATGATGAACGGAGTTAGGTTTTGTTACATGAAATAGTAGCTTTCATCTTTGAGGTTTAGTCACATGATAATTAACAAAGGGTAATAGGCTCCATGTTGAAATTTGCATGCATTGTCATGTATAGAGTTGCATGATGAAACTATATTTAAGCCACGTGGCATATATTGAAAATCAAGAAAAAATAGGGTC
Organism: Lygodium microphyllum; assembly: GCF_053477565.2. NCBI lineage: Eukaryota > Viridiplantae > Streptophyta > Polypodiopsida > Schizaeales > Lygodiaceae > Lygodium > Lygodium microphyllum. The sequence goes on along the minus strand of NC_141158.1, from coordinate 94,682,361 downwards.
GTGTTGGAGGTTGCATTGTAATGCATCCTATTACACAGAGGTTTGCTAAAGGCTTAAATTTTTCCATCGAACTTGGATCTTGTTCGCAATATCATAGAAGAACATAGGAATGATATAGGTAAAATTTGTTATGTAGATTTATGTCAGGAAGTTAAACAAATATGGCTTTTGGATTTCATACATAGAATAGGGGTCGTGATACCCTTAGGACCCTACATGATATGAAAAGGTGGGAATGCATATCTCAAGGAATGTGTTAATGCTTTAAGTGCTCCATGTGGAAGAGTGTTGAGTCTAGCAAGAAAATTCTGCATAGTACTGCATTAAGAGAGATGGAAGGCACGCATGCATCTAGACTATATCCTGAAGGCCTAGGTGAAAGGTCTTGCGTTTCCAAGTGTGTTAACTTTACTTGGTTAGAGAGAGATGAGTAGAGAACTGGAAGAATAAAAGGCTCTTGGATGGGTTGCAAATAAGGCTTGTCCGTTGCCTTGTGGTTTGAGTTAGGACTAAGTTACCACAAGGAAACGCCCAAGGGGAAAAGAAGCAGACCAAATCAACATGAACTGTTAATGTCTCAACACCTACGGATCAAAATCAGGAAGGGGAAACTTACATACTAGGGTAAGGATGTCCTAGTGGACTAAATGTGCAACAACATTTAGGAGTTAGATAGGTAAACTATCTAGGGAAAAATTCCTATGAGGACCTAGTCGATGCTAAGGTCTTTGGAAAGGGCAGATCACTAGTCCATAACTCGAAAAGCACGAGTTGAATTGGTATTTGACTACGTAGTTTCTTGTTCCTTACAAGCAAAGGCGTACTTAGGGAAAACCCCAATTCCCAAGGTATCGGATCTTGAGGGTTGCAATCGACCTAAGGAAGAATGTTGAGGGTATTTAGGAAAGGAACTTCACCTAAACACGAATGTTGTACAAACTACCAAACTTGTCTATGTTTGAAACAATAGGGCAATGTTAGCCTTGATCAAATCAGGATCAAGGGGAAGACCACTTAGATCATTTAAAGGATCTAGAAGGATTTTTGTTTTGATACATCCAAGTTAAATTCCGATTGTGCATGCAATGGGATTGCAATGCCTTGAAGCAAGAGGTTGTGCATTCAATAGTTTGTTAATGCGGTTTTGGATATTAATCCAAGTGGGGTGTGATTGATGATTTCATGGCCGGGTCTATGATGACTAATTGCCATGGGAACAAAAAGGATGTTTTCCTAGTTAAAGGATGTTAGGTTGGTTGTTTCAACTGATTGTTCTCGAAAGGATACTTAAGGATTCGGTGTGGTTTTGGATGAATATCCAAGTGATTATATTTTCATGGCGGGAACTGTAAGGATAAATTGCCATGGGAACAAAAGGGATGTTTTCCCTAGTAAATGTTATTAAGCTAGTTGCTTCAGCTGTGGATGATTTTCTAAAGGGATAATTAAGGAAGGATGGCGCTAGCTACCCCCGCGAACCGCCAAAACCTAACCAAGGGGGTTATGAATGCGCGCTGGGAATGTGGACTGAACGCGCCGCGAGAGGTCTCTCCATGGAAATTACTTGGTGTAGGAGGACGCTTGGGTGCCAGGGGGGACTCTGGCCGTAAATCCCAATGCCTCTGGACCCTACACAAGTGTTCTACATGACTCGAGAAGGGATGTCAAGGCCTTGATACTAGTCATAAGGAAGAATCTTGGTAGGATAAACCTTCAGGTTTTTATTGCCGGGAGATGGAAGGATTTTTCTGCGGAGGCAGAAAGGGACACTTAATCCTCCTATATGCGTGGGAGATAAACATTAATCTGAAGATAAGTTAAGAAAGTGTTTGATCTTAGTTTATCTTATCTTAATGTCTGTGTCCTAAATTACGTAAAGGAAATAACATGTTAATTAAGGAAGCTGCTTTTATGTGTCAAACATAATATGGTAGGTAATTAGATAACTAAATCAACCCTTGAGGGAAGCGTGGTGGATGTGACCGTCGGGTCCATCCTAGGGCAGGGTGGTCTCGGTTAGCTGAGAGCTTTCCTCAAAGGAAATGTTAACAAGAAATGTTAGGAAAAGTCGGACGATGACCTTAGACAATGTTGGTTAGAACCCTGATTCATACCATTTTAGGGGACCGAAATGGGACTATGCCTACGGGCAGAGAGGTCGAGCGATGCATCCCTCTTGTTTCCCATTCTCTTTGAACCAAGTGCGGTATGAGTATGCTTGGGTCCAGTTGCATCTGCGCAAAGTGGAGCAGTTGTAGACCGACGCTAGAAGAGTGTTAGGAAGACCTGAGACTACGAGGAACCGAGACTTCAAGACGATCCTAGTGGGAATGGACAGATACTTCCGTGCGGGGCAGACTCAGGAAGACCTAGATCGCAAACCGTGTGACATTCCGTGCGAGTGCCAGGCGGCACTTTCTAGACTCTCTTCCCAATGGGCTGCTAAGACATGTCCCTTAAGTGGACAAGCGGACACGTTATAGAAACCCTCACCTTATTCTCCACAAGTAAATGGTTAGGCTGAGCCAACAAAAAAATCCTAGTAAACGTCCTGATCAAGGTCATGTCTTCTTCACGTAGTGATTGGGATAACAAATTGATGGAAGCCATATGGGTCTAGTGCACGATATACAAGACGGCTGTAGGACAAGCCCCCTTTAGACTGACATATGGTATAAAGGCAATCCTTCCCTTGGAATTCTTCGTACCAAGCCTCAGGATCACCCTTCAAGAAAGATGGGATGGGAAGGGGGCATGGACGGAACACTTGATTGAACTCAAAAGCTTAACAAAAACCCGACTTTTAGCCACCCATGCGCTCATATGTGAGAAGGCAAGATAAAAAGCTAGTTTGACAAGCACGTCAAGCAGCACGGCTTCGAACATGGTGACTTAGTATTGCTATACTCAGTCAAAGGACATAAGCAAAAGTTGAAGGTTTGGGGGCTAGGACCTTTTAAGGTTCAAACCATCAGTCGAGTCAGCAATGTCAAATTAGAAATCCTAGAGGGTGAGGACATAGGCTTCTTTAATGGCAACTGCATAAAGAAGTATTTCCCTCCCACACACCCATTGCATGAGCCCCCAATGCTAGCACGCCCAAACCAAATACGAGTAGCCAGTAGCACTCAGGTGGACGGTGAGAATGAGGAAGTAGTACCACCAGCTTACCTGCGCACGATAACACACATGCACCATCAACGCATTGATCGATGAGGGAGCTGATTTTAATATCTTGACTCATGACTATTGGACCCAAATTGGAAAACCACAGTTGCAACCCACTAATGCTAATCTCACCCCTTATGGAGGCCAACCCTACACGCTATTAGGAAATTGCAAGTTTGCAATTTCTATCCAATTTGAAAGCGTGCCAATAATCTTCTATGTGTTTCCCAACACTAAGAATGCAGGCACAGAATCGCTGTTAGGATGAACTTTTAAGAAGAAAACTCGCAACATATCCACTGAGCCACGGGCAATGTTTGCATTGTTACAGCTTTTAGCAAGGCGGTGTGACTCTTTCTAAGACTGTGAAGCCACTGGTAGAGAAACCCACTGTCAAGACTAAGGAGGGAGGTTGTGACTTGTCACAACCTACCAAACCTCGAAGCTAGCAACCTACTAGAACCAACGCTGAAGCCCATGAACCCCAGTTCAAATGTGTACCTAAACAAAGAGTGCAACCTAGGAATAGAAACCCACTGCCTCACCAGGCTAATGATCCGCAACACTTGAAACCTAGAAAGCCAAGAAAAAACTTTAAACATCAACGTATGGTCAAGCCATGATGGGTCCCTAAGGCCTTATTGCATGTGCAAGGCTACTATGTGGGTAACACCTGGATTTTGCTACGTGAAGCCAAAACAACCAAAGATCCTACTCAACTACCACCCTCAAGCTTGACCACATGAAACATTATGCCAGAGACACTCACAACACAAGAGAATGAGGCTGCTAAGTCCATAGAACCTCCAAAGTATAGCTCAGTAGGGCTTGAACCACTCTATCGTCCAAAATTGCAACCTGCTACTAGCAGAATGCCCAACTCTAGTGTTGATGATACCAATTAGATCTCAAATACATCTAGTAGCATGACAACCACAACTACCACCAAACCCATCAGATGTGAGGCCAAGATCTAACCTAAAGAGCAAACCAAACTGTGATTATTAGCTATTGAACTCTATAGTCTTGTTAAGCCTCAACCACCCATTGACTTTCAAACCTCTTATGAGCCACGATCAATTCTAACCTTGGCCATGGACTTACCTAAAAATATGGGGGATGACTTGGTTGCTTGCCTTCGACGCTTGGACACTACTTTCATAACCTTGGCCAAAAGCTACGATCAACTAGACTTAGGCCTATTGGAAGAACCTATAGCAACAGAAGTACTAACACTCCCTTGCTCTTGGGAAGAGTCGTAGTTTGTATTCGTAAGGCTTTCAAATCAGCCTAGGAGTTAATTGCAACCAAGATATTCCAAGAGCAAGCAATCAAGCAGCATCTCATTTCATTGTATCGCAAGAATACAATCATGGCCACAAACCAAGAAGTCAAGCAATTGAAACAGTTTACTGACCACGGCTCCTCCTTCTTGCAGAAACGGTATGCTTTGCACCTGTAATGAAAGCTAGAGGGATGCCCAATAATTACCAACATTGAACAACAATGATAAATCAAGGCATCTGAATATGACCCAACCTATGTCACTCCAACTTCCTATAGGGTGTTGACTTCCACTCGTAACTAACCCCTAGAAGAACACATTGAGGGACATCCTTATTTAGACCGCATCCTCGTTGAGGAGGAGTTGCATGTCGCTAGTCGAGTGGGACTCCACTAACTTCTTGCTTGACATCCTCACTTGCATTACACACGTAGGCATCCACCCTTTTGACATGGATAGCTATGCTAATTTTGAGTATAATCCAAATTTCTATGCATGGCTCATGAGATGGTAAAGCACTAAGATTATGTGCTGAATGCCCTTCTTCCTCTAACCCTTTAAGCCCAGGAAGGATTCTTCTCAATTCAAAGAGGGGGAGGTAAGGTGAAATAAACCAAACATATAAGAAAAACCATAAAGGAAAATCACATAGGAGGGACCTCAATGATAGGATGAAGCAACTTCTGACTAAGGAATTGACAATAAAATTTGAAAGCAATAGACTTAGACTGCTTGGAGGAAAAAGTCTAATTTTTATTAAAAATAAGTTAACATGCCAAGCATGAAGTATTTTCTTTTAGTGAGTAGCTATTTGGAAAAGCACTAATGGCAAACCATGGCTTATGACAGGAGCTGAAGATGTCACAGCAAGTCCGAGGCCATTGCCTACCCTTCATGATAGAGGAAAGAGCAAAGTACATCCTATCCCTTGAAAATTGGGTATACAACCAGCTTAGGTTTAGGAGCATCCACAACATCGAAGGGGTGGTGACCAGTGAGGAAGCCATCAGGAGGTTCATGGATCAATGCAACCTTGCCATGTATATTGAAAATTTTAGAAAAGAGCCTAACCACACTAGGTGTGTGGAATTCCTGAAGACCTATGACTCTAATAAGAAGAGTGGGACAGTGTCCTTGACAAGAAGGGAGGGAATCAAGCAGGTTCTTTATTTCAAACCTCCAAATGTACAAAAAATCAACAAAGTGTTAGACAAATATTTTTTTGTGATTTTCTCGGATCATATAGCCCCCCCAACCTGGCTAGAGGTATTTATGCCTCTAGACACTCTTTGGTATCTTGAGCTCACCCCACCCTGATGTGATAGGGTTTTAAGCGCCGTCCATTTATCCTAGTATTGTACACTTTTCCCTCAATTTCGTGAAGTTTCTAGGAGCCATTGTTGAAATTTTTTGTGACCCAAAATGGTCCCTCCCACTGGTAGAGAAACTTGCCATCCTTTCTTTTATCAAAGCGATTGTCATATCGAAGCTCTAAAGATCCCTCCTTGATGTTTTTATTTGTTAGCTTCTTGTTGAACTTTTCTCTATGGTTCTGAGCTTCTTGGGAGTAGTGGTTGATGGCTTCTTCATGATCCAATTGTAGCCTCTCTAGGTCCAGTAAACTTTGATGTAACTTCTCCTTTTGAGAGCCTACTCTGCCACCTAATACCCGAAGGCTAGCTAATTTCACCTCAATAGGCAAAAGAGCCTCTTTTCCATAAACTAGATGAAAAGGTATGAACCCTAACATGGTTTTGAAGGAGGTTTTGTAAGCCCATAGAGCTCCATTAAGGTGCTTTTCCCAATCCCGGGGCCTTGAATGTACCTATTTGCTGATGATTTTACAAATCATTCCATTTACCTTTTCCACCAATCCATTGCATTGAGGGTAGTAAGGAATAGAGTTTCGTCGTTGAATATTTAGCTTTTGCATGAGTTCACCCACCACATTAGCTCTAAACCCTGGTTCTCTATCTGATAGTATTTCAAGAGGGGTACCAAACCTACAACAAATGTGGTCAAAGATGAATTTACTCATTTCCTTAGTAGTAATTCTTCTAGTTGGCATAGCCTCAGCCCATCTAGTCATGTAATCTACCCCCATGATAATATACTCTTTTCCTAATGGAGTGCATGGTAGAGGCCCTATGGCATCAATTCCCCACTTCTCAAAGGGTCCATAGACCTTGATTGGGGTTTGGGTTTGGGGTTCTGCTATGAGCCGTCATGGTCCTGATTTCTGACATTCTTGACATGTTTGACACCAATATTTGACATCTCGGTGTAGATTGGGCCAAGTAAAGCCAACTTGTAGAACCTTTCTACTTGTGATGTCATGTGCAAAGTGGCCTCCACACACATCATCATGGCAAGCTTTTAAGATTTCTTCAATTTTTCATTTTGAAGGCACTTTCCTAAGCACACCATCCTTACCAAGACAATACAAACTATAATTTACCATGCGATATCTTGTAGCCTTCAGAGCTAGCCACTGCCTTTCTCCCTTAGTCATGTGTTTGGGAGCTTCTCCTTGCTCTAAGAGGTGTAGAATATCTTCTAAGTCTTCCTTGCCTTGCTGAAGTGGGGGTTAGATAGCCATTGCCCCCACCATTGACTCATTCAGTCTTGATGATGCTAGATGGTTGGCATCCTTGTTCTGGTCTCTTGGCACATGATGTACTTGTGCCTCCCTAAATCTTCTCATAAGAGATTTGGCCTCTCTCATTTTACTAGAGAGGTTTGTATTTTTGCATGCCCATGTACCTTGCATCTGCCTTACCAATAGCATGGAGTCTCCAAAAGCATTCAACCTCTCGATTGAATTACTAAGACACCAACAAAGACCATGAATTAAAGCTTCATATTCTGCCTCATTGTTAGAGTGGACACCTTCAAAGATGATTCCTTCACCATTGATTTTCTCTCCTAAAGGAGAGAAAACAACAATGCCTGCAACTGCCTTATCCTTAGTTCTCTTGTATGCACCATCAAAGTAGAGACTATAGCATCTACAAGAGTCTTTATGGATGGGGGTGGTGGAAGGTCCTTTCTTTTCACCCTGAGATTTTTCTCATAGCACATGTTTGTCAAAATATCAACCAGACATGCTTGAGTTGTTTTTTCAACCTACACTGTATAATCAAACTCTTGAAGTCGGACCACCCACTTTGCTATTTTGTCAGAGATTTCCATATGTTGTAGTGCATAGGGAAACATATCCTCCACAGCGATGATCACAAATCTCTTTGGAAGCAAATATGGCCAAAATTTGGTTACTGCAAACATGAGGGCCAACACTAGTTGTTCCATGGAGGTGTAAGCCTTCTCTGAGGCTTTCATGAGGCGACTAGCAAAATACACAGGCCTCATGAAGGATGTTTTTGGATCTTTTTGTAGGAGAGCAGCACCAATGGCCTCTTCTCCCATGCTAGGGTTTACAAAGAATGTTTCTTTCCAACAAGGCTGGACGATTATAGGAAGTGACCCCAACATTTTCTTTATCTCCTTAAAATGTCCCTCACTTTGTTCACTCCATACAAGTGTTTCTTGGCGTGTCAGTTGCTACAGGGGATATATAGCCTGAGAGAGTAAGTGTATAAATGTACCCTTAGCTTTTGTAAGAAGGAGACTAATTGTTTGATGGAGATTGGGGAAGGTAGAGCTAGCAAAGTTTCTACCTTTTTTGGATCTACCTCAATTCCTTCAATTGACACTACATGCCCTAGTAGTGTAACCTTGCTTTCCCCAATGTGACATTTATCCTTATTTAGTTGTCCACCCAACCTAACTAAGCGAGTAAATCCTTCATCAACCTTGCGTAGATGTATGTTTCTTGAGCTGTAAATACAAAAGTCATCTATGAAAACCCTTATGGACTTACCAAAGTAAGGTTGGAAGACCATATTTATGAATCGTTGAAAGGTTGTAGGGGCATTTGTGAGACCAAAGGGCATGACCTGAAAGGCAAAACAGCCCCATGGTGTGATGAAAATGGTCTTCTTTTGATCCTCCTCTACAGTGCGAATCTAGAAATAGCCAGAGTAGCCATCACACACTGTATACAGCTCATGTCCCGCTACTTCATTCAAGATCTCATCCTGAAATGGGAGAGGGAAGTGGTCCCTCTTTGTTGCAGCATTTAGTGGCTTGTAATCTATGCATACTCGCCACTTACCATTTTTCTTTAGCCTCACTACTACTAGGGAGATCTATTTTGAATCTTCCAGTGGGTATATGAATCCTGAATTCAAGAGTCTCTTCACCTCCATCAACAGTGCATCCTGTTGCACAACTCCTAGTCTTCTCAATCTTTGTACTATAGATTTGCTTCCTTCTTTGAGTTGGATGTGATGCTTCACTGCAGTGACACCTGTAATGCGAGTATAATCAGAAATAAACAATGATGCATGCTTCTTGAGAACATTCACATAACCCTCCCTTTCTTCATCCTTTATATCCTTGGATATCATCTTCTCTAGGCTAGGATCCCACACATCTTCTCCTTGGATTCTTGGGTTGTCTTTTGATGAGGTAGGTTCCTTTAAGGTGACGCCCATAACTTTGAGAGTGCTATCACTCTCTCCACTTGAACTGTATTCCTCTTCTACCAATGAGGAACATCCACTTCAGCTCCACTCATCGGCAGACGTTTCTTGTTCAAGGTTCTCTTGACACCCACTCTTCAAGTTGTAAACTACATTTTGATTGTGGCCACCTACCTTACGTGGCCTCAACTCTAGATCCCTTGTTGCCCAATCTTGCCTAGCTTTGATGCCCATAAGCCAAGGTCCCCTAGGATGAGCGGATATCCTTCTCCCTTTACTGGCATCATATAAACATCCACTGCTGCAGTGATTCCAAAAACATAAACTCTCAAAGCTTTCACTACATCCACACATGTGACTGCATCATTGTTGGCCATCTTTGCCCTAAGGTTGAGGATTCCATTACTTCTAAGCCTAATTGATGCATAAGCTTTTCAATAATGTTACAAACCTCTGCTTCACTATCGATGTATGTTTTTCGAATCCATTGACCTTTGATTTGAGCCTCCACTAAAGGCACTATATCTTTGAGGCCATATGCCTTGATTGAACTAATCATTTTACCTTGCCTTGCCCTTGTGCTTACCATTTTTTACCATTGTCATTGTAGCTTTAGAGAGGCATGAAGTAGTTGTGGCCAAGTAAATTTTGGCCCTTGAGAGCTCGCATCTGCTATCATATCATAAGGTTGTGTCTGAGAACCCAAAGGGAAGTCAGAGATATCAATTTTAGACCTAGTTCGAGTCTTTCTCTTCTTCCCTTCATCTCTAGGTACATGTGATGTACTTACCTCATTGATTGCTTTCTTGCTTGCCTCAATTTGGACACGTACTCGCTTGATAGGCATGGTCTCTACTACATCTACCTTCATCTTACCTCTCGCTATTTCTTCTTGGAGCCTTCTATCCCTGACCACCTCCTCTATTTTTATGACATTAACATTTGGTTGAATAGCAGGGGTTTCAGCTTGAACATAAGGTGATTGTAAAATTGGAGGTTGTGGCTGCTCTTGCTCTTGAGTCCTAGCATGAGGAGGGCTTACTTGTTATTGAAGACCTCTGGCATGGTGATCATATCTTCTAGGATGAGGAAAATTATACATGCCATGTCCATTTTTCCCACAGTTGTAACACAACATCTCCTCGATAGGTCTTCTTACACCTTGCATAAGATTCACTCTCAAACCCTCTAGTTGATTAGTAAGATTTCTTATTTGTTGGATCATGTCTTCTTGACCTCTAACAAGGCCTGGTGCATTAGATACATTTGGGGGAACTTGAGAGGCCTCCATAGTTGTGATGTTGTTTCCCAAAACTGCTTGGCTAGCTTAGGCTTGGTAGAGAATCTTTCGATTCTTTTCCCTAGTGATTCTCGAAGCATCTTCAAAAGTATTTGGAAATTTCACCTTTACCTTCTCCCTAAGCAAGGGGTACAAACCTGAAATTATTCGATCCTTTTGAAGGCAATTTGGAGCTCTCTCACCAGGACTCAGTGAGTCTGACCACTGCCCCCAAAGCTTCAAAAACCCTTCCTCATAAGTTGGATAACCATAAGGATCACTTTGATGGAGGACCAAAAGTCGTTGCCATAACTCTTCAGCTGAGTTAGTTTGTTGAAATCTCTGCAAGAAAGCTGCCTTCAATCCCTCCCATTCAACTCTTTGGGCCGGATTTAGAGTTTGGAACCACATTTTATCTTCTTCCTTGAGCACCAAAGGAAAAGCCCTCAACTTTAATGCTTCATCATCCCTCCTAGAGACAAGGAAGGACATCTCAAGGTTGTCCAAAAAATCCACTGCATTTTTTCCATTGCGCCCAAAGAAGCTTGAAAATGCCATATTGCCTTAGTAGAGTACAAAGATGAACACGTCTAAACTTAAGTTGTATTTTATGAGGGGAAGGATGAATGGGTTCACAGATGCATTGATTTCAGCAAGACGTTGTTACTACGTGAGCGGTGATCGAGAGCAAGCCTCACTCAAAACCCGATAACAAGATGTTAAGGAGTGCTAGTTGGGATAATTGACTTTGTTGGATGCACAACACAACTTGAAAAATTCAATTATTTGATCATATACCACAAGCCACACAAAAACAAAACAAAGCCTCTTATAGCTCAAAAAAATTTTAAAATCCGTATGCAGGTAGAGCATCACACAACCACAACACACAACGAAAATATAAATAATTCGAAAAAAAACCAAGTAAGATATATTTTTGTACCTTAACAACCTTGAGCCGATGCTCGGCGCTTTGACACCCAAAAGCTCCAACTTTCAAATTGGCATGATAAGAGCTCACTCTAGCATGCAACCCTTCACTCTCCTCTCTCACAAAATGCAATTGTAATCAAGGGGAAAGGCCCTTAACTCTCCATTCTCATCTCCTTATATAGTTTTCTATACACATACACACATTAGGCTTTTTGCTTTTGCTTTTCTACTACTTTTCACTATTTTCGTTTTTCTCGCTCTATGCTTGTTTGCAACTTGTTTGGATCATAACTTCATCATTTTAACTCTGAATATAGTTGTTTGGGTACTCAAAACGATCAAAACATATCTAGTCGATAAGTCAACGCAGATAGAATTACAAAAATCCGTCAAAATTGGATAAAAATATTAATTTTTGTAAATCGCATCATTTTTTCTCCATCTTTTATCTTGGATGACTTATTCCCTTCCTTGCCCTATTGTTCTTGTAATTGCACACACTTTCCGCACACGTGTCCTCTTTTTCTTTAAGAAATACTCGCTGACCATGTAAAACATACGATCTTTTCCTTTGATCCTTGAGTCTTAGAAATAAATATTCTCTAGATATGAACCTGTTTTTTTAATGCAGTGTGCCCTAGTAAGAATATGGTTTTTTGAAATGAACTCAGTGCCCAACCATACATGATTTGACAAAACATGCTACCATTCAAACAATGCTTACACAAAAAATATGGATGCACTGGAAGAATTGTGCCTAGACTATCTAAATATGCTAGTGCATCATACAAAATGCAAACATAGTTCCTTGATTATTTAAAACCTTATCCTCACCTCTCAACTCTCATCAATAAAATATCAATCTCCGCTCCACCCATCCAAAATCTCACAATCCCTCTAGAAAATGATGGTCCTCAAGATATTGACCAGATATGAACAACCCATCTCACAATTGGTGGCATCCTTCATGACCCTCTAAACTCACCCAACCTCCTTACACACTCAACCAAAGGTTCTTAACTTTGTGATGAGCATCCCAAATATCGTGCGTGCAAGAAATGTGCGTGCTCAATGACAGGTGCTCTCTCATGTGCACGTGCATCTAAAACTTACTGCATATAGCTGCAGCGGATCTCATGCCATGCTAGTGCTCAATGATGGTATAAAAAATGCACAATCTCAACCCATGGCATAGAAATATTTGATAATAACAAGAGACAACCCCCGAGTGTAGTGTATCAACAAGTGTAACGTGAAGTGCTCGTGAACCCATATTCCATGTGATGTGCAAGAGTCTCGATAAGAAAACATACATAGCTCCTCAATGTTTAGTAGCTATTGACAAACACAAGCTTCATCCTGTTCAAAAAAATACCAAGCTTGACCAAGGCTATCAAGTTTCACACTCAACAAAATGACAGAAGCAAATTCTAAGCTAGACAAACACAAGAAATCCAACTACGAAATAACAAAACAAACAGTCATGCAAATAACTAAGCTAGCAAAAATCAAACCTAACTACATTTTGACAATGGCTTTTTAGTTTTCACAAAAAACACTTGACAATGTCTAGGATCCAATATGCTTCTAATAATGCCTTGAAATCTAAGCTTTGTGCTGGCTACAATATGCACAATTTGCATAGTAAGAGGTTGGATTGGTCCATACAACTCACAGTGATTCATAAGAAACTATTATAATAAAATAAAGACATGTACATTGAAGGATGCATTGTAGTCTAGCATTGGGAAGATTATAGGTTCTGATGATACAAGAATCTCCCTTAATCTTTCAGCCCTAAAGTACATGACAAGACGCTGCTGGAAGAAAATCATCTTACTGATGCATACATTAACTCGGATGTTTTGTACAGAGTGGAAGGTGTAGAAATTCGGGCCATTATTATTATTCATAAGTGGAGACTACTTAAGGGAGTAGAGGGAATGCACTTTCTTGAATTATGAAGGATTTTTCCCAGAGTGTTTCTTTTTGGAACCCACCAACTTTGCTATACATAGAATTTGCTCACCAGTGATTTTTCTTGCCTTAGTGTGTCCATCCTCGGAGACACATATTTCATAAGGGGTGATGGCCACCTTTTCAACCACACCCAACCTTCGAGCTAGTAATAGTTGAAGGTAGACTCCATACTTTGCACCTCTACAAAACTTCACACCATTCATGCATAGTTGTCCTCCTTTGATGTGGATTAGGCTAGAGAGAGAGAGAGGGATTTGATGATTTGGAAATGAGGACCTCCCGAAAGGGCCTTCACTTTGTTTGCAAAAAAATGACCACAATTATGAGATCCTAGCAATTGATGGAAACATGATTTTTTCTGTTGTGAGAGAATGGAATTTCTAAGCTGAACATCTTTTACCCGCATACGTGCCGTCATCCGATAGGCATAATTCCTTTCTTGGGCTTCCTTGGGAGACCATTAAGGGAGTCATGGACTTCGACCAGTTTCAAAAAGAGTTGGTGAAGGCATTGGAGAAGAGCCACTTGGAGCACTTATTGTAGAGGATGCACTACTATGTGTTGTATCGTCCTGCATAAGGAGGTAGAGAATTGTGGATGAGAATGTCCTCATTGGGGGCACCAATTTATGACGAAGGGAATTCAGTATGGAAGCCTCTATACTATGCCAAACTCCCTTTTTCCACAAAGTAAATGAGGTAAGGGCACCACCTAGTCATGGAAGAGTGGACTAGGATGCTATGCAAGGGGGAGAGGAGCTTGTGAGGGAGAAGAGAGGAAAAGTAAGAGAGAGAGAGAGAGAGAGAGAGAGAGAGAGAGAGAGAGAGAGAGAGAACTACAAAAAATAGATGAATCAATAAAACTTAAGAGGGCACAAGAGATGGAGAACCCTCAAGACATAACAAATATACACAATATGGACACCAATAGCATGGGCTTATTACACTGTAAAGCATGCATAAGCTATAGTAATGGAATGAACTGCATAAGCTCATAAGAGAGAATGAGGAAGGCTCAATAGGGCTGAAAAAGGCCTCTTGGCTCTCTCTTTTTTTAAATTACAAAGGAGAAGGCCTCTTTATATAGGCCTTGAGGGTGTTTAGGGAGGAGGTTAAGATAGAATAGAAATTAATACCACCAAAGCTGCATTAAGGTGGTTCCACCAATGTGGAAACTCCATCTAGATGAAAGGTGAGAAGGATCAAAGCTTACACGTGAGCTATGGCGGGAGAGCAAGAGCAAGAAAGAGAGAGACAAGAAATGGGAACTCCAACAGTCACAATGTGTGACCAGGCCTTCCTTTATTTACTAGTCACTAAAATGAATGTAAAGAATAAAGTGACATGACGGGCTCCTGCCACCTCATAATGTGTAGTGGCGGGTACTGTCAGTGTAGTAATACACGGGGCGGCACGACAGAGGTTCCTTTACCCCAACAACCTTCCACTTAAAGGCGAATCTGCCCCAGTGAGAGAGAAAAGAAAAGAAAAAGACAGTACAACTGTACATAGGTACAAGGGATGAGGAAAGGCAACATCTCATCCAATGCCCATAAATCTCTTGAGGAAGGCAAAGTGCTCAGTAGTGAGGCTTTTCGTGAGTAGATCTGCAGGATTCTCGTTAGTAGAGATCTTGACAAGCTCAACAGACTTGTCCTCCATGACACCACGTATGAAGTGATACCTCACCTCAATGTGTTTCGTCTTCGCATGGAAGACCGGATTCTTAGCCAACTGAATGGCACTCATAGAATCCGAATGTAGTATAGGTATAGCATAAATCCCAAGGTCAACAAAACTAGAAGGCCTAGCCATATGGCCTCCTTGCAAGCCTCAGTGGCTGCAACATACTCGGTCTCAGTGGTAGACAAAGCCGTACACTTCTGAACCTTGGACATCCAAGAGACAGTACCTCTAGCATAGGTAAATACATAGCCAGAAGTGGACTTCCTACTATCTGCATGTCCTACATAATCGGAGTCAGTGTACCCCATCACTCCTGTATCCTGGCTGCCATAGCAAATACACATATCTGTTGTGCCCTTCAAGTACCTCATGATACCCTTCATGGCATCCCAATTTTTCCTGCCAAGTGTGGCCATATAGTGTGCCACAACACCAACTGTAAAGGCAATTTCTGGACAAGTGGCTATCATAGCATACATCAAACTGCCCATGGCTGAAGCATAAGGGATATGGGCCATCTCGGCCCTCTACTCATCTGTCTGCGGACAATCGGCATGTGATACCTTCATATAAGAAGGCAATGGATAGCCAATATGCTTTACGTCCTGCATGCGGAAGCACTCAAGGAATTTATGAATATACTCCCTCTGTGACAAGTAGAGGAGTCCCTGATGCCTGTCACGTCTAATGCGCATACCAAGTATGTGAGAGGCCTATCCCAAATCCTTCATCTCAAAGCTCTTCTTCAGTTGAGATTTAAGAGCATTTAGCTCATCATGAGCTTTCCCTACTATCAGCATATCATCCACATAGAGTACCAAATAAGCAATGAACCATCACAGGCTTTCTTCTGTAAAGACATGGATCCATAGCACTCCTGCTGTAGCCCTGTGACTGCATAAAGGAATCAAACTTATGATACCATTCCCTAGGTGCCTGCTTCAAGCCATAAAGACTTTTCTTTAACTTGCACACTAGGTGCTCCCTGCCAGGTTCTGCAAAGCCCTTAGGCTGCTCCATATAGATCTCATCATGCAAGTCCCCATGTAAGAAAGCCGTCTTGACATCCATCTGATATAGATCTAAGTCAAGCTGAGCAACCAAAGTTAAGACCAAGCGCAGGGTGGTCATCTTAACCACAAGAGAAAAGACCTCATCAAAGTCTACACCATACTCCTGCTTAAAACCCTTTGCTACCAATCTAGCCTTGTATGCCGGCTTGGGGTGTCCAGGGGTACTTTTTAGCTTGTACACCCACTTGCATGGCAAAGCCTTCTTGCCCTTAGGCAAGGCAACCAAATCCCAAGTCTCATTTTTATGCAAGGAGTCAATCTCAGACTGCATATCCCTCTCCCAGGAGTGATTGTCACCCCTGTGCATAGCCTCATCATAAGTAAAAGGCTCTCCTGCATCTGTAACGAAAACATAATGCATAGAGGGCTGAAATCTATCAGGTGGACGTCTGCCTCTAGCAGACCGTCTCACTACAAGCTCTATTGCCTGCCCAGCTGCCTGTCTAATACCCTGACCATGAGCATCTGGTGCAGCTGTAGGCTGTCCAAATGGCTGTGCAGGAGCTCTAAGCCCCTCTTGAAAGTTCACTCTGCGGATCTCAACCACCTTCTCAGGCTTCCTGTGCATCTTGTCTTCATGGAAGACTACATCATGGCTGCGTACTATTTTCCGCGCCTGCGGATCCCATAGGCGATAGCCCATCTCTCCTGAATCACCATAACCAATAAAGATTCATTTAATGCTCTTTGGATCCAACTTACTCCTCTTGTCCTTGGGCACATGGCAAAATGCCACACATCCAAAGACACGGAGATGCGCATAAGAGGGTGGCTTACCAGCCCAAACTTCCTCTGCAACCTGGAAATCCAATCCACTAAAAGGCGACCAGTTTATGACATGCACTGCCATACTAACTGCCTCAGCCCAAAAGCTCTGTTGTAGGCCTGCATGGCTAAGCATAGAGTGGACAAGCTCTTGAAAAGTCCTGTTCATGCGCTCAGCCAAACCATTCTGGGCAGGGGTGTAAGGGGCGGTCAACTGACGCTTAATACCCCTGTCATCACAAAACTGCTCAAAAGCACATGAGACATATTCTCCCCCATTGTTAGTCCTAAGGCATTTCCAGTCTGGTTCTCAACAAGAGCAAGCCAACGCTGAAAGAGTGCCAAGACATCAGACTTTTGCTTTATGGGATAAGCCCACACTTTCCTAGAAAAATCATCAATGAAGGTAACAAAGTACTTTGCACCACCCATAGATATCCACGGCATGGGCCCACAAACATCTAAATGCATCAAAGCCAAGGGCTCCCTCATGCATGGCCTACCCGATTTCTTATGCATAGACCTATTCTGCTTACCATAAAGACAATGATCACACGAGTCAAAACGTGCATAGTCCAAAGGCGGAAGATACTGCAAACCAGATAACATTTTCATTCCCTTCAAAGACATATGCTCCAAATGGGCATGCCAAAGTGATACATGTGGGATAGAGTCCACTGCCAAAACATGGTCTACAGAAGACCCAGATACAACAAGAGGATAGAGGCTTCCAGGCTTGGCGTCTCTAGCAAGCACAAGTCTGCCTCTGGTAATCTTCCAAGCAGAATCCCCAAAACAGACATGAAACCCTGTGTCATCCTACTGTCCTGCAGACATAAGACTGTGCGTAAGCGTAGGTACATGACGTACATCCCTGAGCAAAAAGGAACTGCCAGTGGAAAACTGCAACTGAATATCTCCACAGCCCACAATATCAAGAGACCTATCATCTCCAAGTCTGACTGATCCAGATACAGCACGATAAGAGTGAAACCACTCACGGTAAGGCGTCACATGGAAGGACGCACCTAAATCCAATAACCATCATTGTGCATACATAATAGGTGTCTCAGTCAAGTGTGAGGCATCAAAAGAACTAGCTGTAAGTATGAACTCATCACCACCATCAAAATCCTCGGTCTGCGTGACATTAATTTCCTCAATCTTGACGCTGGACTTCGCAGGTACTATTTTGCGATCAGAGGACTTCTCTTGCACTTTCTCTTTCCCCTTATCCTTGTGCTTCTCATTGTGCAACTCATGACACTGTGGTCTGATATGGCCCTTTTTCCCACAATGATGACAAGTGACATTAGCGTTGCACCCACGCAACTTTCCACGAGATTTAGACCGACCCTTCTGTGAGTCACAGCCACAGCCATGACCACGATCATTCCTATCATTTTTGCCTCTAACTATCAAAGCATGTGAAACAGGAGAGGCATCCAAGTTACCTCTTCCTGTAGAAGAGCACTCTCAACATCATTCAGTTTCAGAGTAGCACTAGAGGCACATAGGGCAGTGCGGAATACATCCCATGACTCATTCAGAGTCCCAAGCAAGAAAAGAGGAGTTACTTCATCTCCAAAGGTGATATTCTACGAAGTCAGGTTCTTCAGTATAGCATGGAACTGGCTCAAGTGAGCAGACATAGTCGCATTATCCTTCATGCACATATCCATAAGCTGCTTCAACCAGTACATCTGACTCGCCGGACTTTTCTTATCATAAAGATTCTTGATCTTATTCCATAGATCCCATGCACTCTGTGCTTCCTCAAATACATTATAATGTACCTGTTTCAGTGAGAGAAAATACAATCGTGGACTTGCATAGCTCATCAAGTTCAAGCCAGTCGTCATTGTCCATAGTTTCAGGCTGCTCCCCGCTCAACCAGAGTGGCTTAATTTGATATTTTTGCACCAAGACCTGCCAAATTTAACTCTTCCAATAAAAGTAATTGGTACCATCCAACTTTGTGATGTTAAATATGGCATTATTAGTCGAAGAGGACGCCATAATGCAGGCTGGAAATGCACAGACAATGTAAAACTACTGGCTGTTTTACTGCAGAAAATGCTCAAAATCTGCTGAAATGAGCTCCAAATGGTGAAAAAAGTGTGCCAAAAGATACTGCCCACTTAGTACTAGGTGCGGTATACCAAATCAGAATATTTCAGCATAAAAAATACTGCTCAGTCCACCAATAAAT
The DNA here is from genome assembly GCF_053477565.2 of Lygodium microphyllum. Classification (NCBI taxonomy): domain Eukaryota; kingdom Viridiplantae; phylum Streptophyta; class Polypodiopsida; order Schizaeales; family Lygodiaceae; genus Lygodium; species Lygodium microphyllum. Next base: position 94,663,437 of record NC_141158.1, on the reverse strand, counting down.
GCTTGTTGTAATAAATCTCAGAAGTGTAATAATGAGAGCAAACTATCCCAAAACTGGATCTAATGTCAACTAAACAATGCTAGGTCCAAAGCTGGCATAAAGAGGACAAAGCAAAGCCAAATGAGAGTGAAAATACATGAGCATAACACCAAGAGATGTCAAATAGCATCTACCAGTAAGAGGCACACCCCCAGACAATCTAGGCAAAATGTAGAACCAACTGTCAAAACCTGACACAAATAGGTGTCTGCTCAAAAGAAAGCGGATCCAAAACTGAGACTCAGCTCATAAGCATCCTGTGAACCAAGACATATACTCAATGCAACATCCAATTGTCGGAGTATAATCACAAAGTCTCAATACATCTGTAACTACTCAATGACATAGATTGCTCCAATACATGTAACTGCTCCAATAGCATGTAATCCCTGCTCAAGGTCAAGTAAGCATGCAAGATGCTCCCACTGGCACAAAAGGCATACAAACAAGCTCAAGGGCTCAAGCAACCCAAGACAAAGTACTAGTGACAAGTGACCAAGTCAATGCGTCATACGCATCCCAAGAGCATGACATACATGAAGCAACTGATGGAAGCAACCAATGAGCAATACATAATCCCAAAATAAGATCTCTGTCAACTCAATGACATCTGATAGCAACCAAGTAAATGATTAAACTGAGTCAGAAATGCTCAAATACATCCAAGGCAAAGCTCCCAATGTCGCTAAAGCATAGATGAACCAAGCGGCATATATCACGAACCAAAGTATGTAATGTATGAAGCCTAACTGTCAAGCATAGACATGAGGCATAAGCGGTCCAAGAGCATGCCAAGTCTATCCAAATGCCAATGAATACCAACCAAGATGGAGCTTATGCGTAGCTCAAATACATTCCATAGATTCAAACATGAGCTCAAAGTCGTCCCCAAATGTCAGATACATGATGGAAAATCCCAAAGCATACATCCATACCAATAGGTAAGTGACAAAGCATCCAAAGTATCTTCAGCCCACTGTTATTACAGCCAAGTTTGACTGTCAAAACTGAGAAATTTCAGACAATATTTTAGGCCAAAATCATGGCATAATCGTGTGCATACATTCCCAAGGCACTAGGCATCATGTAGGCCGCATACGTGCAACAAACAAGGTAACCGGAGTAGAGTATAAGCATCAAATGCCAATGCCAAGTGTGGCTGCCCTGTTTCCAGCACTGTATAATAGTAAATGACAGTCCCAAATCAGAGAATGTCAGCCCCAAAGCTTCAATGCCAAGCACAAGGCCTAAAGAGGCTTTCAAAATAGCTCAAATGCCTTCTAGAAACCATTGTTTAAGTGCTTATTTAGGAGCCAAGGCATATAGGCTGAAAACTTGATGAGTAGGTAGATAGAACTTTGGTGCAAATTCAGTGCAAGCTGTCCTGGGAAGTGGCTGCTCCATGTGGCAATGTTGGTGTGGATGGGAGGCTCAAAGAGGCCCCAAAGAGGGCATACAAGAGAGCCATGAATGCCCAAAGCAAAGGGCAAGGGAGATATGGAGCTTTGAAGCTTCAAATGATGGCTACCCCTCTTCTTCCACCTGTTTAAAACTGAGAACTGAAGTAAAACCCTTCAAACTCTGATGCAATACCTCAAGGGCAAGGCCCTGAAGAAGTCCAACAATGCCGGGAGGGAGCTCGAGAAGCCAGGGAGTGTCGGAAGCTCGGGAGATCGGCTATGGCTGCCGGGATGGAGACCCAATGTGTCAAGGGAGTCGATGAGAAGGTAGAGAAGCACCAAGTCAAGCTCGAGCAAGAGGAAGCCAAGCTTTGATACCAGTTGAAAGGTGAGAAGAATCAAAGCTTGCACCCGAGCTATGGCGGGAGATCAAGAGTAAGAAAGAGAGAGACAAGAAATGGGAACTCCAACAGTCACAATGTGTGACCGGGCCTTCCTTTATTTACTAGTCACTAAAATGAATGTAAAGAATAAAGTGACGTGACGGGCGCCCGCCACCTACAGTGTGTAGTGGCGGGTACTATCAATATAGTAATACACGGGGCGGCACGGCGGAGGCGCCTTTACCCCAACACTAGATGTTTTGTTGACCAATTTTGTATTTCAAGTTCCATCATAGATGAGTTGTCTCCATTCTTCCCCCCATAGCTTGAGTCCAAGAGCTCTCCTATAAAAAATATAGAGAATCTTCATAAAATAAGATCATATCTAGCAATAATGGAGAGAGAGTAGTGAGAATTCGTACATTACTACTACAATTAAGGATGATTTGAGGGTGATTTAGGAGGGAAATTCTAATGGTTTATTATCTTGAGAGAGAGGAGAAGAGAGGGAACATGGTTGGAAGTCTAATGAATGATATTCTATGGAAGTGTTAAGTGTGGGAAAGAAAGTGTGGGTGTGTGTAAAATTGAGAGGTGGTCTCCACCGCATTTGGAAAAAGTTAGCATCCACAATTTTGGCCATATCTCTTGACTCGTAGCTCCAAAAAATTATAAAAAAGAACCAGACAAAACTTCAGCTCACGCGTTACAAGTTTTATGTTGAAAAGTTTTTTTGGATCGGAGTGGAAGTATTTTTAAAAAATCTTACAAAATCATGTGCCTGATTTTTCTTCCACTAATGCTTCCAAGAAGGGTCCCATTAGTTTGAATTATCATAAGGCTCCAAAGCCATGACATTATGAGCCTCACATGCCCTTTGGATGGCTCCAAATCCATTTCATGTCTTTTCTTTTCACATTACACATTTTACCTTCACCTTCCTCCATTGATCTTTACTCTTCATCCCCCCTTGGTAAACCAGTCCATGAAATATTTCCATCCAGTGATTTCTTGATTTTCCCAAGAGGTTGTTCCCACCCTCTTCTTTATTTCAAACCTCCAAATGTACAAAAAATCAACAAAGTGTTAGAAAAATATTTTTTTGTGATTTTCTTAGATCATATACATTTGACAATATGCAGCGCTCTATGATACAGTCATGTGATGGGTCTCGGATTGAAACCCTACCTAGTTTGGGTTGCAACACTGACTTATGCCAAAACCCAAAAAGGGAAGGTTTGAATGAGCACCAAGCTATGATTCTTTTTCTTGAAGGAGCCTCTAAGTCACTTGAACAACCAGTTCATGTGGATGATAATAAATGTGGGACATGCGAGCCCAATGATGTCATTCACCTAGCGAATGGTACCCAAGGAAGGATAGGCCATATCGAGATTATATCAGTAGAAAGGCTTGAGCTAGTGAATTTACAAGAGCCCGAGATCAAACCTTGAGTTGCATGGCATGAGTAGCATGGGGCTAGTCATCCTATTGTATGATATCCTTAGTATCCTGGTTAGTTTGATAGGATGTGGTGTATATGCCAAGAAGACCATGTATTGCATGGATTAGAATGACCTATCCATTTTAGGCCAAGAGGGCCATTTGTCTATGTAGTGTGGATGCATTTTACGGTCTTTTGTTTTAGTGCTGTGCCAGACAGATTACGTGGAATCGGGGGGAGCCTTTACTGTGGCAAAGCTTCTTGTGGCCCAATCCAGGTGATATCTTTACTTTTGCAAGTGCCATTCTTTTATGTTATATGTGTCTATGTACTTATGAGGGATTTCATTTTCTTGTTGGTGACCGGCAATCAAGGCATGAAGTCCCAAGTATAGGTTAGTATGTCTGTGGGAGGTTTGAGTATTTGTTGCCTCCTATAAAGGCATTGTTAGGCATTAAAAGACTTGTTTTAGAAGGCAATCCTAGTGACCCTATTCTACTGACCTGGTAGGCAACCATTCTAAGAGTTTTTGTTAGTTGAGACAGTTACAAAAGCATGATAGATAAAATGATGATGCAAAGAAGCAAAATCCTGAATAGCTGAAGAATAAAAATATATAGCGGTGTGTAAAAAGGGGTTCTAACCCCTATAAAAATATCAAAAGAAAGAAAGAAAAATCCTTCAGTAGTTGTGCATTGTCTTGCAAAGGCCTAGTAGGTTCCTGGGGTCAAGTTAGGATTAAGTGAGCATTAGTAAAGGATCAAGTGTGGCCTTGCAAGGGCTTGGTAAGTTCTTAGGTACCAAGACAGGACCTGAGACCAATGCCTTGTTCTCCTTGGGTCACTACACTCAGCTCCCTCCTTTTTACATGCCCGAGTATGGAAAATAAAAGGCTAAATGGACAACGTGCTAAAAGACAATATTTCTTGATCAGGCTATAAGAGTCCTCAATTCGGTAAGTAGTTCAGACCACCACTTAGGATGAGCTCTTTGATAGTTCTTTTTAGCTTGGATGTGTTGGAGCAATCAATTAGTGACTAGTTTTGGCCTTCAGTTGGATTATGCTAGGCCTACTCCTCGTGGATTTCATGCCTTGGTTTTGTCAAGGGGTAGGGTGAAAGTTATGTTGTGTTTTCTTGAGTATTTTTTGTATCAACTTGATGCTCTTTGTGGTTGTGTTGATGTGCATATCTATTTATGGGGTTCGACGGGCTGAGTCACCCTATCCCGTGGTCGCCAATGAGAGCTACATTTTAGGAGCCAACTTTAAGCCAATCCAGAAGTGGTTCAAGCTCGTTTTAAAATAAAAACATGGCCGAAAAGAGTTAACAAGCCAATTTTGATGAAAAATCAAACAGTGGTGGATGGCTAAGCTAGAGTTTGCCTAGATGCATTTAGACATCACGAATCCAATGTAAGTCTCGGTTTGTCAATCAAAGGTCATTTGACCCCCATTTGATCCCCGCAAGGTTCACATTATAAAGTAGCTACTAGATTGGGAAGTCGTAAAGTGCGTACGAGAGGCTAGATTGATAGAGTTCGACACCATGAAGCTGTCTGTCCAGTAGGATTGCAAATCAGAGTTCATTTGGCCCCTCAAAACCAAAATATCCACTTGCAGGACAGTGTAAACACAAAAAGATGAACTAGTTATTTTAATGTTTTAAACCTTATGCTTAATAAAAGCCTTGAAACTAATGCAAAAATTGTCGAACAGATGGAAGCGTCAATGTGCCTCCTCATTTTTGCTCGATGCCTCTCCGATTCAAATCCATTTTGGAGAGAGAGAGGGAGATTCTTGATCAGGGAAGAGAGAGGAACGAGATGGTTGTAAGCTTTCTCATTTTAATGGAGGATTTAAATTTCTGATTTTCTAGTCTTTCTCTCTCCTCCCTCTCTCTCCCCTCTATGGGCTGTTCATGCGCATTATCTTGAAGGAAGAATCGGGAAGGAGATTGAAGCAAATGATGATGGAGATTAATGGAGATGCTGAAGCTTGATGTGTAGCATGGAATTGAGAGCAATGGAGGCTCCATACGCTGGTCATGCAGTCATTTAGTGTGTCTTGGGTTTCATAGAAACACAATATGATTATTTTATGAAGGAAATGAAGTTTTTTTGACATTTTATGATGGAAATGATGTTCTTATGCAATGAAAAATTTCTTAAGTGTTGGTTGCATCATGTTTAATTGGTGTCTATCAGAAAATTCTACTTTCATAGTAATTTTCATGTGCTATTAAAATCTCGAAAAACCCAAAATGTGATTTTTAAGGATAAAATGATGGTTTTGTCGTTTCGAGTTGGTGAAATGTGTTCCTATTAGGAGAAATGGAAGATAAGATTGAATTTTAGTATGCTAAAATGATTGGCAAGAAAAAATATTAATATAATAGTGATTATTGTTAAATAAATGCTAAAAAAAGAAAAATAGGGAAAGAAATAGAAATATGCTTCATAAAAATAAGAAAAGATATAATGAGTGTTTATGAATGTATGGTAGTGGTGGAGCATGATGTTTAGCCTCAGTTTTCCCTATGTCTTTGTCAAATTTTGTGATTTATCACTTTTCATATATCAAAACATGACAGAAGGAACCCCTACACCTATGCAACGGAAGAACTACCTAAGTGTAAGGGATGGGGTGTTTGAATAATGCGATTTAGGTGCTATTTATTGCTAATTTTGTTGATACATATCATGATATAGAGTTCATAGTATTTTAAGAAAGAGGATAGTAGCATGAGCGTTGTCTCGGTGCTATCCTTACATTGCAACAACGAGTTAGTGAATGAGCATTGGAAAGCTTGGTTGTGCATGACACGTTTATGATTGAAAATCATGTTTGAGCACATTAGGATCATCCACTTTTTCATGTGCATATCAACCATGGTATCAGAATATGAAGAGTTGGATGCATAACACATGTTTTCCGTTATGATGACCTACGCTTGTTGAGAGTGTGAGGGACGACCTAATCCGTAGGCTAGTTGATCATTCTTGGGAAATTATTTGGTAAGGACACATGGTATCTCTTAAAATACATTCAAAATGAAAGAGTGGAGCTTTTCTTGTTTGTGCTTTATGTTGAAGCGATGCATCTTGGGGCCAATCCCTGATGTGTAGGAGAGTTGCAGTGGAGGCGCAGCAATCAGCCGAGAGGTGCTTCCTTATGTTTGTGCTACAAGGCACTATTCCTATATGTTATGGGATCTCTCTTTGAGGAGAAGGGATGGTAGACATTGAAGGGATGGTAAACGCTGAAATATAACCTAATGTTTGTGCTACAAGGCAATATGCTTATATGTTAAGGGATCTCTCTTTGAGGAGAAGGGATGGTAGACATTGAAGGGATGGTAAACGTTGAAATATAACCTAATGTTTGTGCTACAAGGCACTATGCCTATATGTTAGGGGATCTCTCTTTGAGGAGAAGGGATGGTAAACGTTGAAATATGACCTAATACAAATGAAAAATTATCTAGTTCTGAAGGTATCAAAACTTATTCTTCTGAGCATCATTGTGGTGCCATCATCATAGTAATGCCATCTTCTGATGGTTTCAATAGTGTATGTTGTTAAGAACACTTTGTCTACTCGCTTCCACTAGGTTGCTTAATTGGATGCACAAAAGGTTGTTAGTGCACTAGACATTCCACACATCTTGTTGTAAAGATCACTTTTTCTACTAGCTTCCACTAGGTTTCTTAATTAGATGAATAGAAGGTTTTCAGTGCACCACACATTCCACACATCTTGCTAGTGAGCATATACAAACAGATATCAACTCTTGTCCTTCTTATTCTTGTAAACTTCAACTAACCACAACTCCTAAAGCTTCTTCATAATCTTTCACTTTGATGATGTCTTGTGATACAACTTTCTGTAACTTCAAAGGACACTGGAATCAGTTTTCCACATAGAGCTCGCATTAAGATAGTGGCATGCTTTCACCATTGAGGGATGCAATTGTTATAGAAAGTGGCTTTGGTAATGAAGATCTCCGATTCTTCAATAGTTGCAGGGATTCTCCAATCTTCCATTTCTTTTCTTCCTCTTCAACAGTGCCACTTCTTCCATTTTCTGCCTCACTTGGTGCTTGTTAATAACAATGTTTGCTATCTATAGCACACCATAAACATGGAGCCCCAAGAGAAATACTAAGAAAATGGGGAATCTACTGCAAGAAAATCTATCTTGTATCATCAAGAAGCATGTTTTTCATATTTTAATCAACCATAACAAGAAAAACAACACCAATCTTCTCAAATCTTCATGCAGACTCATATAATAAATCTCCCATGGATTTATCACAACAAAACTTTAACACATTCTTTATATTCTTCATAGAAACCATCAAAAGAATAAGATAATACAAATGAATTTTCCACTTTGGATGGAAATCATCACATAGTATTCATCTTCAATAGTTTCATCGCCTTCATATTCTCTCCTCATGTAGATACAATGTTTCTCTTAGAAAATTGACCATACCTCTCTCTCAATAGTACATTGGTGTAACGTGTCCACTGGTATCATCCAGGACACGTCTTAGCAGTCCATCGGAAAGGATGTCTAGAAAGCTCCACCTGGCACTCCCATGGAATGTTACGGGATTTGCGATCTAGGTCTTCCCGCGTGTGCCACGTAGCGGAAGTATCTTGGCCGTTCTCACTTAGGATCCACCGGAATTAGGGTTTTCATGATTGGTCATTAACTAACAGCAACTAGTGTCAGACCCGAGAGAACTACTCTACGCAGAAACGCCAGGTCCGAAGCGGGTTCACACTGCACTTGGTTCAAGGAGAATGGGAAACGAGAGAGATACAAAGCTCAACCTCTCTGCCATAAGGCATAGTCCCATTCCGTTCCCCTAAAACAACGTAAATCGGTTAAGACATAACTCTAGGTCATTGCTTTCGTTATTCGTTTTCTTTGACGATCATCCCGTTGATCCTTGAGAAAAGTTCCCGGCTAACCGGGACCACCCAACCGCAGGACGGACCTATGGTCCATCCTCCACACTTTCCTCGGTTTGTTTTAGTTATGTAATTATCTAACACATTAATTGACATATAACAATCAGCTTCTTTAATTAATCCGTTAAGCACTGGGTTCCTTCATGTAATCTTATCACGTGACATAGAAAAACAATATCAAGCAAGTTCTTTTTTTTACATTTCATCATTATATCTTTGAAATACAAGGAGTTCCGCTCGTAGGCTTGTCCATAATCTGCCCGAAGGCTATCTAGTAATCCACAGGGATTACTATTCCAAGCTTCCGCCCGTAAACTAGTATGCGGGCCTCGAGATCCAATCCTGAGTCACGTTAGCCTCTTGTACAGGACCCGGAAGGTGAGGGATTTACGGCCAAATCCCCCCTTGGCACCCAAGCGTCCTCTTGCTCCAAGTAGAGCTCAACGGAGAGACCTCTCGCAGCGGGTTCGGTCCACGTTCCCGGCATAGTCAACAACCCCCTTGGTTAGGGTCAGGCAGTCAGTCGGGGGTAACTGAAGCTGCCTCTCCCTTCAGGCCTTCAACCTGAAGCATTAGATATCTTTTCATCCTTTAGTTCCTTGAGCAAACAATGCAAACAGTGCTTTCTAACTGTTACAAGCACAATCAATTCCAGTGGTCGTTTATTTGGCCAATTTCTAAGGAGTGAATCTTTCTCTCCGAACGCATCCAGCACTCGATCCAGGATCAATTGCGACTTGGCAAGATCCCCAGGGGTTTGTTTGTTAACCCTATATCCTTGGGCTAGGGCCGTACCCTACTAACCCAACTTAATCAATACCTTAAGTTCTATTAGCAGTAAATATGTTATTCCAATTTACTAATTGGTCTTTTGCTTCCAAGAAAATATCTAATCCTCGTATCTTGGTTACTTTACCCAAGAAAGGTACTATATCACGACGATTATTTCTCCTCTTGCAAGATAAACTTGCGTAATAATCTGCCAATCTCATTCCGAGGAATTGGCCATCTCCTTTTGATCAAATCACAAGATCATGCGACTCTGCAACCTATTGCGCGAGTGTCGCATCAAAATCATGGGACTATTTTACCCATCGAATGGCGTTGTCTAATCAAGAAATCATGATTAGATAGGAAACAGGGTTAGGGTATCTTCATAACAATCCGTTCCTGATTGCACTAGGTCGATATTGTCGGTCCTAAAGGTCCAAATCCAAATCGAGTTTCATTCCTTTTTAGCAAGCGATCCTTAGGGTAAAAACCCTAGATCGTTTCTCGCAAGTGTGTCCTATTGTCCCTACATTTCCTGAATGAGGGCAAGTCTTTAGGATATAAGAGTTTCAGCTTTGGCAATAAGAGCGATTAGGTCATGTCCTCAACGTGCTAAATCCTAGTTAGCACTTGGGATATGTTGCATCGATTTAACCATTCCTAACAAGTCCCTCACGGTTTTAGGTGTTTAGGTTAAACCAATTTACTTGTCTATTCTTGAAGATATGTACGATACCATTTTCGTAACCACATGATTCATTGTCTACGTTTGAGTAGATTTACAAACCCTACTTTCTTGCATAAGATCAAAGCGTATGTTAGGTTATGGCATAATTCCTATTGCTCCTTTTATAACATGCAATCAAGATTCATGTTACTAAGCTAAATGGTTTTATATGAACCATGCAACTTTTTCTAACTTCTTTTCTAAATGAGATATTCGTACGCTGAATGAGCATTACACAACCTTTCGTAACTATTTACATAGTTGATTGAGATTTAAGCCAATTGACTAGGGTTTAATTTACTTCACGCAGCTTAAGAACCATTTTCCATGCCTTGCAAATTCCTACGGATGATTAGCAACCTTCTTTTTAATGAATCATTTCGAAGGAAAGATGCCTAATAATGTGACATGCAATTTATTCTTTCCATGCAAAATTGAAGTGTACTATCATTATTTCGTCTTGTAAAAATGGGCATTAGTTAATCTAAGTTCGTTACTTTGCAATGCATAAAAACCACTTGCTAGGAATGCATAGAGATCTTATGCTCTTCTTTTTCATTCATTTAATACAAATGACCGATTCTTTGATCAAAGTTATTTCCTTTAATTTAGCCAAGGTATTTCAATCCAAAAAGTGCATCCTAATTTCCGTAAATGAATCATGCACAATTGAAATATTACGACGTAAACAAAATTAGGAAGAAAACTTGGACTTGTGGTGAAATGTCCACATGGATGTTAGGAGATGATCCTCCTACGGTTGCACCTTGTGTCTTTTTAGGGGCCATCGTGAACTCGACCTTCTTGCCTTGGCCGCAGTCTTATGATCTTGGCCCGTCTCCCTCGTATGCGAAATTCCCTTTGTGGTACGGCTTCCTTGACCCAAGCACCATCTTGCAGAATTGGGCTTTGGAAATGGGGACTTATGAACTTCCCCTTCCTTTCGTAGAAGTTCCAAGAATAAAATGGTCTTCACGGAAGAGGCTTAAGAAAAACCCTGGGGTAAAATGGCTTGTGGGAGTTACAATGGGAAGGATGGTTTTAAATTCCAGAGGGTAGAGTGGACTTAAAGAAGTATCAATGGGGAAGGGGTTAAAACCCGACTAATATGGCTTTATGTGAGTCCACGGGAAGGGGCTTTAAAAGAAAGTGAAGGGGTAAAGTGGACTTAATGAGATTCAGTGAGGAAAGGGGGTTTAAAACCGGCTAGTGTGGCTTTAAGTGAATCCATGAAAAGGGTTTACAACCGGGTAAATGGATTTTGGGGGATGCAAGGGGGAAGGCTTAAATTCCCGAGGGTAAGAACCCCTTGTGTAAGGATGCAATGAAAAAGGGGTTTTAAAGAACCCCGGGAGTAATATGAACTTGAGTGGGGATTTCCACGGGAAGGGGTGCTTGGACAGCCCCCTTAGAAGCTTCCCAAGAAGCTTCGAGGAAGCTTCTGGAGGGCATGAGAAGATTGACGTGGTCACGGAGGGAAAATGTGGAGGCGCAACTCAGCCTCCAGTGGCGGCATCGTGAGCCCAGGCTATAGCTTCATGAGCCCAGGCGGCCTGTACTTCCTCCTCCTCACAACTACCTCTTCACGCTCCCTCTACTCACGATGATGGCGGCCCGTACTCCCTCCTTTCTGTTAGTCTTCACCCTCTCTCTCGGCCAGTAGAGTGGCGCGGCTCTCGACGGCAGCTTCCACCTTCTAAATCTCTCTCTTCCCAGGCCTGGCAGCGTCCTGTCCTCTCGTCCAGCCCCCCCCTTCTCCCTCACATAGCCATGGTTTTTATAGGTAGAGGGAGAGGTACCTCCCTCCCTCCATGCAGCTTGGCTGCATGGCATTCACCCCTTGCACGAGCTCCAACGAGGAGCTTAATCATCCACGCCACTCTCCCTCTCCTCCAGCATGAGCGTCGGCTGGGGAGAGGGGATAATTTTGAAACAAAAATGACCATAATTCAACAATTATTCTTTTGGCCTCCTACCAAGAGGAGGTTCTTATGAAGAACGCGGGTTAGGCATCGGAAATATTACAATTGGAATAATGATTAATAATCATCTATAAGCCCTCTTTGGTGGTGGATACATCTCCCAAGAGGTATGTTTGAAATGAAAGGTCACTAGAGCCACTACAGTGTCCTTTTGTAGTTCAACAATGTCATTGTCACTTCAGTCTTCACTTGAGTCTTCACTAGCTGAAGAATAATCATCGATAACCCCTCTTTGGTCTTGAAAATACCTCTCGAGAGAGGTATGTTTGACATGAAAGGTCACCAAAGCCACTAAAATGTCCTTTCGTAGCTCAACAATGTCACTATCACTTCAGCCTTCACTTGAGTCTTAAGTAGGTACTTTCTTCACTTCTTTGAGCTATTTTGAACTTGTATGTATATCTTTTCAAGTTTAGAAAATTTTCCAAGCTGTACATTTATCTAACAGAAGACTTATAGAGACATACAAAGCAAAGATAGAATGAAAACAAAGGCTCTACAGCACACAGTCAACATAGGCTTAGCAAAAAGCCATCATAAAATAGTTAGCTCAAATAAACCATTCAATTCCATCAAGAATCATTCAATAAGCTTCAAAAAACTCTCAAACTTCATTAATGATCATTCAAACCTCTCATATAGAAGGAAATAAAAATAAAATAGAAGCTCACAAAACCAATTAGGCACCCAACAAAACCTTTCAGCCACTAAAAGACACCATGAGCTTCTCAAACCTATTCAACCTTATCCAAAAGTCTCTCAAACACTTCCAAAACAACTATTAACATACAAAATCAATTAAAAATCAACCATTTAGTTCAAAAAACAACAAAAATCTACCAAAAAATCAAGTCATTTGAGTAGTCAACATCTTGCATGGGTAGCATAATGTCAGATTGCCTTTTCCTTCTCTAATTATAATCTTTTAAGATCTAAACTATATTTTTTGGTATTTTTCTCAGATCCAATACTGTTTCTCTCTAGCACTCACAAGCTAGCTAGCTCTATCTCAATGGACAAGAGTTTCTCTTAACCATAAACCAAATAAAATGGAGTATATTTCAAAAGTGTCTTGAATAAGATGCGATAGGCCTATAAGGATATATTCAAATTCTTATTCTAAATCTTTGACTTATTATAAACTTGTTTAGTGATGCATTTACGAATCATTCCATCAAATTTCTCCACTATCCCATTACATTCGGACAGTTCGATTTCTATTTTGGTCCAATTTCCCTAGTCGGACAAGGGGGTCTGACTCCTACGATAGGAGTGGTTTGATTGTGGCGCTAGGAACTGCAACTTTGCACTTTCCTAACATTGTGCAAGGTTGGCCTCCATAAGGGTGAGATTAGCATTAGTGGGATGCAACTACAGTTTGCCAATTTGGCTCTAATGGTCATGAGTCAATATATTAAAATCAACCCCCTCATTGATCAATGTGTTGATGGTTCATGTGTGTTTAGCAGCAACTATCATGTGTAGTTAAGCTGGGAGTACTGCTTCCTCATCCTCACCATCCACCTAGGTGATAGTGGCTACTCATATGTGGACAGGGGGTGCTAGCATTGGGGGACTCATGCAACAGGTGCAAGGGAGGGAAATACTTCCTTATGCGGCTACCCCATTAAAGAAGTATATGCCCTCACCCTCTAGGGTTTCTAGTTTGACGTTGCGAGTTCGGCTGATGGTTTGAACCTTAAAAGGTCTAGCCCCCGAAACTTCAGCTTTTGCTTATGTCATTTGATTAAGTATAGCAGTAATAAGTCACCCTGTTCGAAGCTATGCGACTTGACATGCTTGTCAAACCAACTTTTACGTCTTGGCTTCTCGCATATGAGCGTATGGGTGGCTAGAAGCTAGGTTTTCGTTAAGCGTTCAAGTTCAATCAAGTGTTCCATCCATGCCCCCTTCCCATCCCATTTCTCTTGAAGGGCAATCCTCAGGCTTGGTACGAAGAATTCCAAGGGAAGGATTGCCTCTATACCATATGTCAATCTAAAGGGGGTTTTTCCTACAGCTATCTTGTAAGCCATGTAGTAGGCCCACAAGGCCGCCATCAATTTGTTATCCCAATCACTGCATGAAGTAGAGACAACCTTGGTTAGGATATTTACTAGGATTTTATTTGTTGATTGAGCTTGATTGTTTGCCTATGGGTAATAAGGTGAGGATTTCCGATGGATGATTAGGAAGGAGGACAAGAGGTGAGCTACTACTTCGTTGATGAAGTGTGTGCCCTAGTCACTGACTAGTTTGATGGGGCAACTAAATCATGAGATCAATTGCTCCCATAAGAACTTAGCAGTGGTCCTAGCGTCATTCTTTCTCATAGCTCATGCTTCTGCCCATTTGGTTAGATAGTCGGTGGACACAATGATATATTTATCTTGTGAATATTGTGCCGCGAGACTAATGGGTCTGATGAAGTCAACCCCTAATTTCTCAAAAGGTTGTCGTGCAATAATTAGGGTTAGCTCCATGCGATCTTTACAGATAGGGACTTTAGTTCATTGGCACATAGTGCTTCACAAATCTAGTTGCATCTCGGAAGAGGATAGGACACCATAGCTAGGACTGCAACACTTTGCGAGCTATCGTGTCTCTACTGAAATGTTATCCTATGATTCTGCCATGTGCCTCTATCAGTACCTCATGCATCTCGTGCTCACACACGCACTTGCAAAGTAACTCGTCTTGTCTCAAATTATAAAGTTGGCCATCTATCAATTGATAGGGTTGGATTTTTAGGATAAGCTACCTTTTCTATCAGTTGTTCTGGTAGTTTGTGTTCAAGCACTTAAACTATGTCAATTACCCAATCGACCATTTTATCTTCAATTTTTCCACTAGCCAAGGCATCTGCAATCTAATTCTTATCTCTTGGAACAAAGTGCATCTCTATACCTATAAATTTCTTCATAGGATTTCTCACCTCCCTTAATATAGTGCTCAGTTAAGTTACTCATGAATATTTGTGTGCATCACGTGGGCTCAAAATAAGATATTTTTAAAATACTATTTTTATACAATTTTTACATATAAAAGGATATAATATAAAGAAATTATTTATAGATTGAATGGAAAATGGTTTTTTAAATTTTAAAAAAATAATAGATAAGCATATTTATAAATAGGCCTTGAATGCACGTGATGTCAAGGATATACATATAGTAACTTCCCCAAGATATAATGGCCAAATTCAACTCTTACAAATCCAAGTTCCATGAATTCGTCTATGAATCCCATTATCTAGACACCTTTCTAGTCCCTTAGAAAGAGCTACATAATTTGCATCATTGTTTGATCTTATCCCTTACAAGAAAACTCATCTTCCCATTATCTTATCTCCCATATGGTTAAAAACCACTACACCTATTGTTGATTTTCCTTCCTTCCTCTTATATGCTATGTTTACTGCAGCAAAGAGGAGCGGAAAAATGGAGCAGAGGAGTGGGAAAATGGAAAAAGGAGATAACCGAAAGGGCACAGGAAAAATGAAGGAAAAGGCGCCCCGGATGGAAGTCAAACCCTGAAAATTTTGAATGACGACCTCTCCAAAAGGCCTCAATGTCGCCTCGAGAAAAGAAAAGAGTAAAAGTGCACCATTAATTGTGAAAGCGCTCCGAATCCTTATAAAAGAGTGCCCGGCTCACTCTTGTGCAAATTGTATGCACTACTTGGGAATGGGATAAGTTAGAATGGTGGGAAATAGGAAAAGAGGGCCTAGGCTAACGGGCTAACGGCCGGCCATGTAAAAAGTGGGGATGACCACCCAAAAAGTAGGGCATGTATATAAAGTTCAAAAGTGAATGAGAATATCATTCTTGTGTGTGGCCAAAGCTTCTTCTTCTTCTTCCCTTGTTTCTTGCCTTCTTGCTTCTGCTTGAGTGAGGGATTGAGGGAGTGTGAAGGAGTGAGGGAGTGAGTGTGTGAGAGTGAGGGATCGTGGAGAAGAAGCTCCCCATCTTCTCTCTTCATCTTCTCTTCTTCTCTTCTCTTCTCTTTTCTCGTGCGGCTATGGAGGATGGAGCTTGGCAGAGAGGGATTGAGGTTGCTTGAGCTTGCAGCAAGGATCGTGGAGCTATCGGAGTGCAAGAGAGAGGAGGGAACTTGATCGAGCATCAAGGAAAGCTCACTACACCCGTAAGGTAAGCATTGTGTGTCGGCTATGTGAGAGGTAGCCATGACCGCTCGGCTTGAAACGCTTGATCAATAAGAGGTCCATAGGTCTTTAGATAGAGCTCCGTAGCTCCCCTTCATTTTGGTTCTATTGCCGAGACCGAGGGAATCAAGCCTTGAGCGCCACGCGCATCGCATTGAGCATAAAAGTAGGGTTTGCAGCCCGAATTGGTGCTCGAGATAGTTAGGAGATTTAGGAGGTTTTAATCCTTGGAGCAAGTAAGTATTTTGATTTGTTGTTGAATATTAGAGTAGGACCATCCATGTCCATCTCTATTTTTGATTTTTTTTGCATTAGGTTAAGATTAGGATAGGAAAAAGAAGGAAAAAGAAAGGGTTTTGCTGTTACTGGAAATAGGGAAATAGGGGCACAAATTCAAATTTCTGGTTGGAAGAGTGTGAGGGATGAGCTTCTGAGGTTACAGCAGGATGGGATGGGGCAATAAGAGGCCCAGTGAACCAGGAAAGACCACATTTGGCATTCTACTTTGTGAGAGAGAGTGAGCTTGAGAGCCAGGGAGAGAGAGAGAGAGAGAGAGCGCTGTAGGGAGATCCTTAGAGTGCCGTTCGATTTGAGCACCAGAGTGATTCCACATATGTGTGGCATTTCCTTATAGTGTTTTGCACCTATTGGAAGGCACTGGATGATTCCATGGAGTAGGCACTGAACTTGAGTCATTGCGTGCAACCCGCGGGCTGTCATCTACATAGTCAGACCAAGTTGTCTGGGTCGGATTCCCAGAATCGGACCACCCGATTTCTGGAGTTGGACCGTCTGACTGCGAGAATCGGACCACCCCGTCTGATCCGATTCTAACAGTTGAACCCAGTGCCAAAATCAGACCACATGTCCTAGTTTCAAAATCGGACCAACGGCAAGGATCGGACCACTTTTCCTAGTGTGAGAATCAGACCTTCTATGTGTTGCCCAACACTAAGAATGCAAGCACGTAATCACTCTTAGGATGATGAACTATCAAGAAGTAAGCTAGTTGCAATGTCGACTACAGTTGTGCAGCGTATCCACCTAGCCATGGGCAACATGCACATTGTTATAGCTTTCAACAAGGGTGGTGTAACTCTTTCCAAGATCGTGAAGCCACCGCTAGAGGAACCCACCATCAAGACTAAGGAGGGAGGTTGTTACTTGTCACAACCTAACAAGCCTCGATGCTAGTAACCCACTGGAACCAACACTGAAGCACATGAACCCCAATTCGATTGGGTACTTAAACAGAGAGCGCAACCTAGGAATAGAAACCCACGGCCTTGCCAGGCTAATGATCCACACACGAAACCTAGAAAGCCAAGAACAAACTATAAACATCAATGTACGGTAAAGGGTCCCAAGGCCTTATTGCACGTGCAAGGCTACTATGCTGGTAATAGCTGGATTTGGGTGCTTGAAGCCAAAACAACCAAATGCCCTACTCAACTTCCACTCTCAAGCTTGACCACATGAAACATCATACCAAAGACACTCATAACACAAGAGAATGAGGCTACTAAGTCCATAGAACCTCCAAAGTCTAGCTCCTAGGGCCTGAACCACTCTATCGTCCAAAATCACAGCATGCTACTAACAAAATGCCCAGCTCTAGTGCTAATGATATCCCTCAGATCTCAAATACATCTAGTAGCATGACAATCATAACTACCATCAAACCCATCAAATGTTAGAGCAACCCAAACTACGATTATTAGTTGTTGAACTCTGTAGTCTTGTTAAGCCTCAACCACCCACCCACCTTCAAACCTCTTATGAGCAACAATAAATTCTAATCTTGGCCATGGACTTAGCTAAAAATATGGGGGACAACTTGGTTGCTTGCCTTTGTCGCTTGGACGCTACTTTCATAACCTTGGCCAAAAGCTACGATCGGTTAGACTTAAGCCTATTGGAAGAACCTATAGCAATGGAAGTATTAACACTCCTTGCTCTTGGGAGGAGTTGGAATTTGTATTTTTTTAGGCTTCCGAATCAGCCCAGGAGTTAATTACAAATGAGATATCCCAAGAATACAATCATGGCCACAAACCAAGAAATTGAGCAGTTGAAACAACTTATTGACCATGACTCCTCCTTGCGGAAGTGGTACGCTTTACACCTACAATGGGAGCTAGAGGGATGCCCAATAATGACCAACACTAAACAAAGGAAAATCAAGGCATGTGAATATGACCCAACCTATGTTACTCAAACTTCCTATAGGGTGTTGACTTCCACTCGTAACCGACCCCTAGAAGAACACGTTGAGGGACATCCTTATTTAGATCGCATCCTCACTGAGGAGGAGTTGCATGTCACTAGTCGAGTGGACTCCGACAACTTCTTGCTTGACGTCCTCACTTGCATTGTGCACGTAGGCATCCTCTCTTTTGACATGGATAGCTATGCTAATTTCGAATATAATCTGAATTACTATGCATGGCTCATGTGACAGTAAAGCACTAAGATTATGTGTTGAACGCCCTTCATCCTCTAACCCTTTAATCCTCGGAAGGATTCTTCTCAATTCAAAGAGGGGGAGGTAAGGTGAAACAAACCAAACACATAAGAAAAACAATAAAGGAGAATCACACATGAGAGACCTCAATGGTAGGATGAAGCAACTTGTCACTGAGGAATTGAGAATAAAATTTGAAAGCAATAGACTTAGACTACTTGGAGGAAAAAGTCTCCTGTACTAAAAATAAGTCAATCTAACAAGCATGAAGTCTTTTCTTTCAGTGAGTAACTATTTGGAAAAGCACTAATGGCAAACCATGGCTTATGGTAGGAGCTGAAGATGTCGCAACAAGACCGAACCCATCACCTACCCTTCACGGAAGAGGAAAGAGTGAAGTATGGCCTATCCCTTGAAAACCAAGCCTACAACCAGCTCAATTTTAGGAACATCCACAACATCGAAGGAGTTGTGATCAGTGAGGAAGTCATCAAGAGGATTGTGGATCAGTGCAACTTCTCCACGTATATCGAAAAGTTCTGACCACACTAGGTGTGTGGAATTCCTGAGGACATATGACCCCGATAAGGAGAGTGGGACATTGTCCTTGGCAAGTAGAGAAGGAATCAAGTAGGTGCAGGTCCTACTCAGCAAGGCCTTAGTGGAGAAGGCATTGGGTTTGGAACCGAAGGTGGAGAAGAGGCATAAAAGAGATGTTTATGCCATGCTGGGGATGAAGAAAGAAAGTGTCTTCTCCAGTCTAAGATACAATTCGCTCATGCATAGGATCAGCGTGCCCGTGTTGGAGAGCGTGGTGGCTCATTCATTGCATGAAGTGGATTGAAACAGCTATGTCAAGAAAACCATAGATCAATCAGCCAAGAAACTCGACCTTGAAAGAAAATCGGTGGGTGGAGAATCCCCAGCATCAAAGGAAACTAACAGGAAGAAGCCCTTAGCCAAGGACTTATTCATAGAATATGGAGGAGTCTTGACTGCCCTTATCTAAGAGGCGATAAAAGAGTTGCAAGACATAGAAGAGGGATCAGATGAAATGCCTAACAGGTCACCTCCTTGTCATGATAAAGAACCATCAAGTGAGAGGATGGTTAGTGACGAAGAGGGAGAGCAAGAAGCTCAATTTAGCAAGAGTAAGGCAAAGACTTCTAAAAGGAATATGACAAAGAAGAAGCACGAGGAAGAGAGGAAGAAACAAGAGAGAGGCGACCTACTTAAAGCCAAGGCTGAGTCAAAAAGAGCCGAGGAAGAGAGGATGAGAAAAGATGTTGAACAAGAGGAGAATTTTTGAAGAAAAGAAGAGGAGGACTTGGCACAAGTTGTGCACATGTCCATAGAACAGCACTGTAGGCAAGAGGAACTAATAGCAATGAGCACACCTAGGCAGGATAGGCCGGGAACGAGTACCCAAGCGTTAAAAGACTTATCTCCACCTGTCCATGAAGGAAAGGGAAAAGCCACACTCCACCTGACCCCGTCTATCCTCTTGCTCAATACCCTGACCATCACAGCAACACCATGCACCCCAATCACAGTGGATGCCAACAATATCATGGCATGGGTGCAATTCTTGGTCGATAAGGCACATACTCCAATTCCCACCTCTATTATGGGAACCCCAATGACAAGAGTGAAAGGATCGGTTGTTGCAGATGCCAAATATCAACAAGGGCCTAAGCGACCAAGAATAGATGCTACCACCACGGAGCCACAGTCTGCCGCCCTTGACTAGGACAAGCATGTTAGGGAGCTCTATGCTTCGTTAGAAAGGGCAAAGGAGGAGAAGAGAGCTGCTGTGGTGAAGCTGGAAATAGAAAAGGAAATGTCAAATGCCTTCCAATTAGAGAAGACCCACCAACTAGCCTTGCAACAAAAAGAAATCCAGTCGCTAAAAGTAGAACTAAGGGGCAATGAAAATGATGAAAAACAATGGCGAAAAAGACTAGAGAAAGAGAACGAGGAGTTGGTCACAATGCAAAGGGAATACAAACTCCTGGTTCTATAGCAGGTGGAGCCCAAAACACAAATGAGAAAACTCCACAAGAGCATGGAAGAACTTTCCGCATTAGAAACAGAGAGAGTACAAGACAATAAGAACAAAAAAAAGAAAAAGAAGTAGCATAGCGTGGAATGCAAAGACAGAGGGAGGAACAAGAAACACTAGAAAAGGAGATTGAGTTTCTAACAGAAGAAAAATAAGAACTTGTACAAAAATGGAAAAGGTAGGAGCCGCTAATAGTGGCCTGTCACACACAAAGGCAAGGTGAGGGCTTGGAAGAGATGAACAAGAGGGCAAAAGAATGGGCTAGCTAGAATGAGAAAAGAGTCAAAGCCTTGGCGCACCATCTTGCTCAAGCTGAAAAAGAAATGATATTTGCTAAAAGCAGAGTGACAGCTGCCCAAGTGAAATTCCAGACCTAGCAACGTGCCTTCCTGTACATCCTATTAGACGTCACTCAGGCAGAGAAAGGAGAGTCCATAGAAACAATAAAAAAGAATCTAGGATTGCCTTTTAGAGATTGACTTGTAGAGCATTGAAAACAGGACTACAGATACTGCCACAACCTAGCAGAGTTGGCCCAAGCCTGGAAGAGCAATGCCATTATCTCCTATTGGCAGGCCTAACCTCACAAGAAGTGGGCGTGCTCAGGTTCATCGAAGAAGAATAGCAGGGGCCAAGCCAAGAGAGAGAAATAGATGAGAACTTTGGAATGGGACCACATGAAGAGGTGCTCGTCCCACCACCTCCTTTCTCGCAACCTGAAGAGCAGCATCATGTAGACACCTCCTAAAAAGAAAGGAAACACTGAGGGAAAAAAGGAGTCCATAGAAACAATAAAAAAGAAACTAGGATTGGCTCGTAGAGCACTGAAAGCAGGACTATAAAAATGCCACCACAACCTAGTGGAGTTGGCCTAAGCCTAGAAGAGAAACGCTATTATCTCCTATTGGCAGGCCTAACCTCACAAGAAGTGGACGCACTCGGGTTCATCAAAGAAGAACAATAGGGGCCAAGCCAGGAAAGAGAAATGGAAGAGAACATTGCAATGGGATCACAAGAAGAGGACCTAGTCCCACTGCCTCCTTTCTCACAACCTGAAGAGCAGCAACACGTAGACAACTCCGCATAGAAAGAAAGGCGACACTAAGGGAAAGAAGGAAACAAATGGTGGAGGAGACAAGGAGAAAATGGAATGCCAAGGGAGTGAGAGCACTCCAAGCACCTATCCCACCATGTGCGGACGACACCCGAGCAAGATTCCACGTTGGTCTTGTAATCTAGGAGAGGTAAGAAACTGCCAAAGGAGCCCCTTTAACCTTAACTTCCTATTCCCCACTGCCCTGTGCAGGGTTCTATCCATTAAGGTGGTGGAGGAGGTGATTAACATCGGAGGTAGGCTTGGGTAGAAGTGGCTGGAGGAGAAAGCACAAAACCCCACATTATGGGCCGCCAAAGATGCCAAATTTTGGCAAAATAAAGTTTTTGAAGTACCAAGGTCTGTGCACAGCTATGAATGCCAACCTACATGGAGAAGAAGGGTCTACGACACCAACTTGGACACTTGGATGGCCTTTTCAACACTCAATCCTTCAAGCAGAATGACCCAACCTTTATGCCCTACCCTCAAAGGGTGGGAGTGGATTTTGACTCTAGTGTGCACGGCCCGCTACGACTTCCCTACAATTTATAACCCTCATTATACTACATATGAAGATGCCCTTGTCTTCACATTAGAAAACTTGTTTGATACCCTTATCCAATTCACTAACAAATTCTCTTCATGCCCTGACCCCATCTTTATTACTACCTGTAATTACCTTAGATTGCTTAGGATACTCCTTAGGCAAGATTCCAACCCACAGGAACATGGCCTCCCAATACTGCATTTTGATCCTAACGATGTAGATAGTTGCGCAATGGCCCTTGACTAATGTGAGCTACTCTATTGCCTTTATTTTTCTTAGTTCTACTAGAGGACATGAATGATAGCCGCTACAATCATCCATTCCTCTCCACCACCACCCTTCAAGTCTGCCTAAACCTCAAGGGATATCTCCAAAGCCACCGATTCCTTAATAAATCTATTAAGTCCCCCTTTCTCCGTGACCTCACTCCAATGACAAAGATTAAACTTATGTCATGACTATGTAACTTTATTATTAGTTTTTTTTAAAAACCAAGAAGATAAAGAAAAAGAAAAAGGAAAAGGAAAAGATATCACACATTGCCACCACAAGTTGCACATCGAGCACAGTCACTGCACTTAGGGGTCCTCAAGTTAGGAGCGTCCGGTATTACTTCCATCGGCCAACTCCATACCTAGCCCCATAGCCTTATTTTGATCCCCCACTTCATGCTTAGGGCATATCAAGGGTAAGACACACCTAGGGAGGTAACATTCAGACCTGTCACCCTAAGCTACACTCATTGTACCTCCCTTATGCACAAACTAAGTCCTCACATGAGCGAAAACACCCAAGCTTTCTCCCAGTCCCACTATCATGAGCACATTACACCACATGACAATGGAACACACCCAATATAGTGCACCTTATTTTCTTTTTAGGTACAAAAAAAGGCCCCAACCACCATCCCCGAAGACCCCATCATCCATGCAATGCACTCCCTATCTTATGGGACAATGTCACCATGCCAGCAAAAGAAAGCAGGGGCACACTGAGGCAGCCCCAATCAAAAAGTGAATGAAGAAGCTCATTTGGAACATTGCAAGAGAAGGAAATCATGGAGGGCCAAGAGAAAGATCCATCTAACACCATATTCAATTTTAAACATGGATCCACCCATTAGCCTCTCTCCCCACTGGGATCCATCCAACACCATCGTCAATTTCAAGTCCATAAATCCCTCCAGCACCAGGGATCATATCCAACGCAAGGACCTTTCAGTTCCATACATCCCTCCAATAGGTCCATAAATCCCTCCAGCACCAAGGATCATATCCAATGCAAGGACCTTTCAATTTCATAAATCCATCCAACGGGTCCATAAATCCCTCCAGTACCAGGGATCATATCCAATACAAGGACCTTTCAGTTCCATAAAATCCCTCCAATAGGTCCATAAATCCCTCCAGCACAAGGGATCGTATCCAATGCAAGGGCCTTTCAGCTCCATAGATCTCTCCAATGGATCCATAAATCACTGCAACACCACAGATCATATCCCATGTAAGGGCCTTCCAGTTTCAAAAATCCCTCCACATAAATCCCTCCAACTAGTACTAGGGTTCATTCCCAACTCAAGAACCTTACAGTTCCATGAATTCCTCCAAACCAATCCCCCAATAGGGCTTGTATATAAACTCAAAAATCCACCTCGCTACCCTAGCAACACCGCCCGACTCACCACCTAGCAAGTGTCACGGGACTAGCACTCAACTAGGAGGGGGGTAATGTTAACCCTTAGATGAACAAGGTGGAGATTTTAGATAATCTAAAGTATAAGACAAGGCCAAGGAAAAAGCGGAATGGAGAATGAAGGCACACCAAGAAAAATTGGGAAACACAAAAAGTGTGAAAAAGTCCTAAATCAAGGAGAGATGCACATGAAAAAGCACAAGTCAATAGTTTTGTAAAAGAGTGCAAGGTGCACCATGATTAGTTTTTAGAGAACCGACTCTGACCCATGCAGATTGTAAATGTAGAGGGGCGATAGGAAGGAAGCTAGGAAGATAGGTGACCATGTAAAAAGGGGATGACCGCCCAAAGGGGATTTAGGGCTTTGTATATAAAGTTCAAAAAGTGAATGAGAGCTCATTCTTTGGTGTGTAGCAACAAGAGATTCACCTTCTTCTCTTCTTCTCTTTTCTTTGCTTGCTTGTGTGTGTTTGAGGGAGGGAGTGTGAGAGTGTGAGGGAGTGAGGGTGAGGGATCAAGGAGGTGAATCTCTCCACCATCTCCTCTCTTCTTCTTCTCTCCTCTTCTCTTCTCTTCTCTTGTCTCGCATGCGGCTATGGAGGATGGAGCTTGGAGGTGGAGGCTTGAGGATGCTTGAGCTTGCATTAAGAATCATGGAGCTATTGGAGTGCTTGAGAGAGAAAGCAACTCAATCGGGCATCAAGGTAAGCTCACTACACTCGTAGAGAAGAACGGCATGTTGGCTATGTGAGAGGTAGCCATTAGTGCTTGCTTGAAATGCTTGAACAATAAGCAGTCCGTGGGACTTGGCAGTTGAGTGTGCGCTCGCCTCTACATCTATCAATTGTTTTTTTTTCTCATCATCAATAGGACATGTAATTATGTCACTCATGGACTGGTGACTCCTAAATTTAAAGGGATACAACACTAAAGCAAAGGAAACATTGAGGGCCATCTTGACAATAGTAGGGTTGTAGAAGGTTTGAGGCTTTTGATTCTTCATGTTGATATTTTTATTTGTTACCTCTCGAAGTGAAAGCCTTTTGGTTTCCAACTATCTCAATTGAACATAAGATAACTATTACTATCCTTCATCAATCAAACAACATACCTAGCTCTTGTAATCCACAGCATGAAAGCCTTAGTCTCATGCTAAGGAGTTGTATCTAGAGCTCTATGTGATGAGTCTTAGTCATGTGTAAAAGCAAACATAAAGCCTATCCATGATAGTCTTGTTTGCTTTTCCATTTCTAAGCAAGTTATTGATTCCTTGACACTATATCTGAGAGATATTGTATTTGGAATTTTTAAGTGATTGAAGATAAAGATTATGCCAAAACGTATTCCACTGCTAGGTTTTGTGTGAGCTAAATTGTTGTGTGTTTTTGACAAAGTCAAATATATCCTATCAGATAGCAAAATTTCAAGAGAGGAGTTGAGTTAATAAGGACTTAGTTATGATCACTCCTGAGCAATACTCTACTTAGAAGAAGTGAAGGGATAAGAAGAGTTTGGGATTAGCTTCAACCACTCCTAAGCAACAATATGCTTGGATCAAGTAAAGGGCTAACAACTAAGAGTGATTGTTATGTTTCCATTATGAGGATGTGATTTGGGTTGAAAGGATATGACAAGGCATGTATTATTTAGTGTTTTTCCCAGATTTCTATCTTATTCTTCTTTTTTATAGGTACAAACTCTTGCATTGATGTGCCTACTCCAAGAGACCCTATGTCCTTTTGTCCATCCTGCATAGTAGTGTTCCAAGAATGTGAAAGCTTGACTAATTTTTTTGTGACCTTTGGTCCAAAGTACTAAAACCCAAATCAACTTAGTGCCAATAGGCATATCATTCAAAGATATTAAATGCTATTTTATAAGCATGGCATAACTATAGAGATCCCACTTCAGTGTAAGCACATGTTCATGCCACAGATCTCCAAGTTTTAGGTCCAAAATATTAAGGGTCTATAAGAAGGCATAACATAATTAAAAAAACTCCTCAATCCCCATGCCCAATGTTTTCTCGTAATATATGGTGGTTCATTGTGTATTTCCAATTCTATCAACATATCACATGGCATGAGCCCCTAGTTCTTTATCCTCTAATGCTCCCAACTACTCCTTAATCTCCCAGACCAAGGGCTCACTGTAGGTGTAGTACTAGATGATGTTTTTGGTCCACTAAGACTCCATGATTCTTACTTTTCTTTTTTTACATAGCTATCATGATCATTATTATCATCTAATACATCATCAGTAGGTGTATACCAACTGCTCATCTCATAAAAAATAACATCCCTACTCGCTCTGAACTCACTTGTGACAGGGTAATAACAATGATACCTTTCATGCTCTAAAGAGTATCCAATAAAAATACATTTTTCAGCCTTTGGATCAAGCTTTTTCCATAGCTCATCTGGCACATGAACATATGCAACACAACCAAATACCTTCAAGTGTGATACATCAGGCTTCTTGCCAGTAAAGCATTCTTCGAGAGTCATCCAATGAATTGCAATTGTAGGAGTTTTGTTCATAATATAGATTGTAGTATGGATAGCTTCAGACCAAAAATATTTTGGCATATTCTTTTCAGTCATTAGTGCCTATGGAACTTCTGTAATATGCCTATTTTTCTTTCTGCAACCCTATTTTGATGTGGGATAGACCTGCAAGTAAATTTTCTCTTTATCCCATGAGTCCTCAAGAAGCCACTAAACTCATTAGAGAAGTACTCTCCCCGTCCATCTAATCTCAAAGCACTTCGCTTTCAAGCCTATTTCTGTTTGAACGGCTATCTTGAAAGATTTGAAGTGCTCAGATACATCACTCTTTTCTTTCATGAAATATACCCATAGCTTTCTTGAATAGTCATCAATAAATGTGACAAAGCATTTGCTTCCACCAAGACACACATTTTGTGTAGGTCCTCAAACATCTATATGCACCACATCAAGTATATTTCTACTCACTTCTTAGTCATCCGAGAAGGGTTGTCTCACCTGTTTACCAAACTGGCACGCTTCCACACTTTATGAAATTTTGCAACTCTAAAGAAAGACATCCAATTCTTTGGATTGCATTAATTTTAGTATTTGCACATTTGCATGTCCAATACATTTATGCCATATTTCAATGTCCGCAACCACTCCTTTTTCTTTAGCATACATAGCAGCATCCATTGCACGAATTCCAACATCTAAAGTGAACATGCAGCCAACTCTACTTCCTTTTGCAACCAACCTGCACTTATCATTATAGTCTTCTACAAAATAACCTTTTGGATTCAATCGTACCTACAACCCTTTCTCTACCATTTGGCCAATAGACACTAGATTCTTTTTTATTGAAGGCACATGTAATACATCTATCAGACTCTTTGTCTAGCCATCATGCAAGTTCAAGGAAACCTTTCCAATGTTGAAATTGGGTGTCATGAATCATCACAGGTCTACACATAGCCTGGATTCTGTAAGTCCTACATCTCTCCAAACCATTCATCAAGACTGTTTATATGATTAGATGCACTTGAATCGACATACCATACATCACCATGTGTCCCCTTTCCTATAAGTGCATTTATCATATGCTGCATAACAAAGAAACACTCATTTTTGTCTTCATTATATCATGAAGACGATGCATAATTTCCTTGTTGCAATTTACCACTACGAACATCATCCTTCTTATCATAACAATGGATTTCAATATGACTTTTTTTTCTTCAATTATGGCAAACAATAATAAATGTTCTAGAACCTCTGTTCTGTCATCCACCTCTTCCTCTAGAGCTCCCCCTACCTCTAAAGTTTCCTTCGCCTCCTAAAAACTCTATTTCACTAAATTACTGATTGAACTTATTTTGCTCGGTATCGCCAGCATGTCCCGTACCATGGCCTCTTGAAGAGGATCTACCGTGTCCCCTTCCTGAATTTGAGTAAAAGGCTTAGACTTTTTTACCATTTCTTTCAGACAAGTCACCTTGCATATTGATTTCTTCGGTAATCATGAGAGAGACTAGCTCATCAAAATCTAGAAATGGATTCCATACGTATACACTGAAGTAACAAATGATTTCCATGCCTTCTCATTATTAAGTCCACTCAAAGTGGTCGAAACTAAATCATCATCATCAGGCATTGCATCAATCGTTGCTAAAGCATCTCCAATGCTCCTCACCTTCAAAACATACTCGTTGATTGACATTTTTTCTTTCTTCAAGATATTCAACTCTTGCTTGAGTTGAATCTTTTTTGCCTTTGTATTTAGTGAAAATAAGTTCTCAAAAATTGTCCAAGCTGCATGTGAAGTTTCTACATTCCTAATATGTCCTAGCATCGTATTATCAATGATTGTAGATAGCTAGTACATCACCTTTTTGTCTTTTGCATCCCATTCTTTCCATGCTTTTAATTCATCTGCAGCGAGAGGGATACCGAGCTCTGGCTCCTTTTCTTCACTTGAAATAAACTCATAAAGGCCCTTTCCAATGAGGAATTTTGTCTCATGGAACTTCCATAAAGGGTAGTTGTCCTTGTCAAGCTTCTCAGTAATGGGATTTCCACTGATCTTTGCCATTATCACAAAAAATGATACAACACATCAAGCTAGTCTTTTGCAACCTTTCACAACAAGTGTACAACAATACACCAAGCAATCTTTTTCACTGATTTCTCGATAGTACATGTAACTACAACTTGTTTGCAGATAAACCTTATGTTTGCTTCGTGCAAACACCTCAAAAATTACAGATTCAAAATCTGTAACTTGTGCATCCACTTTTGGTCAATACAACTGAAATCATAGTGTACTCTAAAACTATTTTCTGCAACCTTGCGGCTCTAAAACAGGCCTTGAAATGGCCTCATATTCCCAAAAAAACTAACATGAAATCTACAGAATATATAGTGATGTGCTTGCACACGAAATCTCATAGAAATCTATGATTTTCACTCTACCTTACTTTCCTGCCTCCACAGACACTATCCAAGAGAAAGAGTGGAAGAATGGGAGAGCCTCTTACTCATTGCTTGCTTGCTCGAACCTTGCTTCTTTTCCTTCACTTCAGCCTTCAAAATCAGCCTCTCTTAGTGGTGCAGCTCTGATACCATCTCAAGAATCATGTGGTGGGGGGACTTGCTTGAGCTACTATGCCAAACACACATTGTATACACAAGAGGAAGCTCCCTCAAGAACACAAGAAGAGAGATAGAGGCCAATAACGTTTTTCAAGTGTTTTCCAATGATAGGTCACATCATATGGTTTTGAGAAACTTATGGGCATGTTATCCGGGTGCCACCTATTTAGTATTCAAAAAATGGGAATTGGGAGATTCCCAAACTCACTGATATTGTGTTTTAATCCTCTGGAAGCTATGTGCAAGGTTGAACACTATCTATGAAATGGATTGCTAAGGACCATAGAGCATTGGTGCTATTAGCTGAAAATGAAGGCATTTCAAGCCTCTTTTATGGCTTGAATATTACTGACACTATGGTTGAAATTTTAGAAACCATACATACAAAAAATGAGGCTGAAAATAGAGTGTTTTCAATGTGTTCTTTGGACATGTATGATGTTATAGCATTATTTTCTCAGTGGGAAGGACTATAATGGGTTAAAGTAGTCATGGAGACAAAAGATAAGACAGTTGGCAAAAATCTGAAACGAGTTGCTTTGCCACTTCCACCAAACAATGTGGGTCTGTATGAGAAAGGCTTAAGGTAGCCAAGTGCCTATTCTAATGCCTACAACTTGCTTTACAAAGCTAATGGATTTGCTATATGAAAAGATATCCATGAAGATCTTGGAGTCCTCTTCAGCCCCATGCTCAAATTGTTGGTTTACTATGCCCAAAATGAATGGGGCTCTGAGATTTATTCAAGACATGCATCCATCAAATAAAGTGACCATAAGAAATGTGGGTACAGATCTTGTGATTAAGCCATGAATGCTCAAAATCTAGCACCCTGACTGTAACATATAATTTTTTTTTAAAAAAACGAATTTTTATTTTCGCCCCACGGCGGCGTTTAGTGCTGGCGTATGTGAGGGAGGATGAAGGAGCCAACAAGCTCCTCGCTGGAGCTTGCTTGGCTTCCGTGCCATGCAGCCTGACAGGTAAGGGGGGGAAGGATTCCCTCCCCTCCCCTATATAAGGTGGAAGGGCTGTAGTTGAAAGGGACAGAGGGGATGAGGGACGAAGCTGATACTACCGCCGTCGACATGCTGTGAAGGGAGGAGGAGGAGAAGATCGTATATGCCGCCTTGCCCGATTTTCTGCCGACTGATGCTGCCGCCACGAGCTACCGCTGCTGCCATCACCTCCAGCTTCCCTCCACAGCGCCACTGTCAGACCTTCGTTTTCTTCCCCCCCGCCAGATTATCTTTCCCCCCCTCCTACCACGTGATAAAGGAAGCTTCTTTTGTAGAAGCTTCCTAAGGGGGGGCTAATCAAGCCCCCTTTCACCCCCCCTTATAACCCTTTTAACCCTTTTCACTTCCCCTC
Source organism: Lygodium microphyllum (assembly GCF_053477565.2). NCBI lineage: Eukaryota > Viridiplantae > Streptophyta > Polypodiopsida > Schizaeales > Lygodiaceae > Lygodium > Lygodium microphyllum. Next base: position 94,633,174 of record NC_141158.1, on the reverse strand, counting down.
ATAACTCTTTTTTTTTCACAACCTCCTAAGCTTTTTCTTAATCCCCCGTGTCCCCATTACTTCTTTCTTTTCCCCCCCCTGGACCCCAAATCCAAACCATCATCATGGGCCCGAATGTTGTCCCGTGAGGAAAAAGTAGCCCGTGAGGAAGAATAAAAGAGGGAAAGTAGAGGGAGTGGAGTAAAAGAGGAAGAGTAGGGAAAAGATAAAGAAAAGAAGGAGTGGAGTGAAGGAGGAAGAGTGGGAAAAAGATAAAAGATAAGGAAGGGAAGTAGAGGATAAGGAAGGGAAGTAAAATATAAGGAAGGGAAGTAGGGAGGAGTGAAGGAGAAAGGAGTAGTGTGAAAGAAGTAGAGGGTGAGGAAAAGATAAAGAAGAGTAAGAAAGGAGTAAAAGAGGTAGAGCAGAGAAGGAATAGAGGGAGGTAGAAGGGTAAAAAGGGAGGAAAAAAAGAGGAGTGAAGGAGGAGGAGTAGGGAAGGAGAAGAAAAAAGTAGAGGAAGTGCAAGGAAGGAGAATAAGTGCCTTCTATACCTTTTACCCCAAGTCAAAGTTCTCCAAGGGTTCTTGTGGTTGCAAAACCACACTCACCCATAAACTTTTTTCCAAGTATAGACCCTATAGGACCTTCTTAGGCTTTGTAAATATTTTCCTCTCTGAAGAGTCTAAGAATCTAAAGGTCCTATCATTCCTTCTCGTGACCAACCGTTTTAACGACACCTTGCCTCAAAAGAGAGACGGTGGAATTCTAGAAGAAAGAGTAAAAGCTACCTTCACATTCCAACTACGATGCCGCCTAAGAAAGTCCAAGGAGTAGCTGCGGGAGGTTCATCTCCCAGTATCCATGTGGATATCTCACCCCAAAACCAGGTTTTTCTTCTTGGCTTTGATTCGGTTTTAAGTGAATCATGCAAAGAGAAATTGTTAGGAATAGGATATATTTTTTCCGAGTTATTTATAATGAAGGAGTTTAGCTTATTTGAATGAATGATAATGTATAGAACATAGTTTCCTTCGAATAGCATCATGCATTATAAATTATGAGCAAGATTATCTATTTACTATAGTAGTATATTTCAGTTAAATCCTGAAGATATAGAAATTGTATCTTGCACCATTAGTCCTATTCCTTTTTGCAACAAATCATTGTAAATGATTAAATTCATGAAAGGTTCTTTTCGTTGCTCAAATTACTAGGAAGTCATCATTGCTAATTGCACATCTTAGCAAGGAAAATGATTGTTAATTGCATGAGTTCGTCTGCAAGGAAAAAAGGAAGATTAAATTGAATTGTACCGACTGAAAAATCAATTGTCACAAGGATAACAAAACCGTGATGAGGTGATCAATATTACCTTCCAAAAGATAACCTAACCAATCTAAACTTAGAAATACCATGCCCACAAAAATATGCCTTGGACAGACCAAAGAAACATTCATACCTTAAGCACTTGACTACTTTCCTTATTGTAGGGTCAATAAATTCGTAAAGATAAAGAACTAGGGTTTGTCCCTGGGGTTCTTAAAAAGAAACCCTGGGTTCGACATACGTCAGCTTAAAGAAACCTAAACGGATTATTCCAACGTAGGACGTGCGCAACAAGTTTGAAGTCATGTAGTCTTGTGACTAGTTCACAAGACGAAAGGGTAAATAACCTCAACAAGGATGGTAGATCCTTACGCAAGTTACCTTGCAAAAAGGACGTATTCGTGAATATCCTTCTAAATAAGGAAAGTTATAAACCCGAAACTAAAGTATCTAGTGAACTTTAGGGTTGACCAAGTTGGGTTAATAAGGTATGCCCTAATCCGGACTATAAAGGATCTCGCCAAGTTACAAGACACCTTGGGAACGAGTGCTGATACACTCAAAAGGAAAGAATAATTCCTTAGTAGTTGGCCAAGCAACACGGTTGTTTACTGGAAATGTTTGTGCTTGCTAGAGATTTTAGAGAACTGTTTGAATTATGAATTACAAATTAAATAAATACTTATACTTCAAGTTAAAGGCCTGAAGGGAGAGGCAATTTCAGTTACCCCCGACTGCCTGCCTAACCCTAGCCAAGGGGGTTCTTGACCGCGCAGGGAACATGGACCGAACCCGCCGTGAGAGGTCTCTCCGTTGAGCTCTACTTGGAGTAGGAGGATGCTTGGGTGCCAGGGGGGCTCTGGCCATAAATCCCTCGCCTTCCGGGTCCTGTGCAAGAGGCTAACGTGACTTGGGATTGGATCTCGAGGCCCACATACTAGTTTACGGGCGAAAGCTTGGAATAGTGATCCCTGCGGATTACTGGATAGCCTTGGGGTGGATTATGGACAAGCCTACGGGAGGAACTCATTGTATTTCAAACATAAAATGATGAAATGTTAATAAAGAACTTGCTTGATATTGTTTTTCTATGTCACATGATAAGATTACGTGAAGGAACCAGTACTTAATGGTTTAATTAAAGAAGCTGATTGTTATATATGTCAAATCAATGTGTTATATAATTACATAACTAAAAACAAATCGAGGAAAGTGCGGAGGATGGGCCATGGGTCCGTCCTATGGTTGGGTGGTCCCGGTTAGCCGGGAACTTTTCTCAAAGAACAACAGGATGATTGTCAAAGAAAATGAATAACGGAAGCAATGACCTAGAGTTATGTCTTACCGAATTTACGCTGTTTTAGGGGAACGGAATGGGACTATGCCTTATGGCAAAGAGGTTGAGCTTTGCATCCCTCTCGTTTTCCATTCTCCTTGAACCAAGTGCAATGTGAATCTGCTTCGGACCTGGCGTTTCTACGTAAAGTAGTTCGCTGGGGTCTGACGCTAGTTGTTGTTAGTTAATGACCAGTCACAGGAAAACCCTAATTCTGATCGATCCTAAGTGGAAACGGCCAGGATACTTCCAGTACGTGGCAGACGCAGGAAGACCTAGATCGCAAATCCTGTAACATTCCATGGAGTGCCGGGCGGAGCTTTCTAGACATCCTTTCCGATGGACTGCTAAGACGTGTCCTGGATGATACTAAGGGGACACATTACACTAACACATCTAAATATACCATATAATACATCAATATAGATTTATTATATTTTGTTAAATAGTATATTTCTGAAAGAGGGCCATAACTTTTGAAGGCTCTAAAGCAATGGTGGCTAAGGCCAATGTACATTAAAAAATATTATTAATCAATAAACTCTTGCATGAAGGGGTGCATGGGGGGGAAGATTGGGGTGTGCTTCTTTAGTATACCTCTATATCGCTCTTTTGCATGCGCTTCTACAACATTGGGTGTGTCAAAGAATCTCTCTCTCTCTCTCTCTCTCTCTCTCTCTCTCTCTCTCTCTCTCTCTCTCTCTCTCTCTCTCTCTCTCTCTCTCTCTCTCTCTCTCTCTCTCTCTCTCTCTCTCTCTCTCGTGTGTTTTCTTAAGGATCACTATGGAGGGTGATGAAGAAGAGGATGATAATTCATTATGATATAAAAGGATACACTCCAATATGAGTCATCCATTCCTTCAGAGGAAGAGTTTGAGGTAACACAAAAAATAAATATTTATGTTTTGTCTCTATTAGGTTCCATGGGAAAGAGATCAATTCTTGGCATATATTTTTCTCTAATTATGTTCCCGGAAGACTCATTATGGCATGCTCCATTTCTAGATGGAATGCTCCACCCTATGGTTAATGAATTTGCAAAAGCTTTTTCAAGCAAAGTGATCTATTATTTGGGTAATCTTTACTTAGGGTATGATTAGTTTTAGACTGCAATTGTTGAGAGCAAGGATATCACAACCATGAAGACTCCATTAGGGTTAGTATGGATGTGTAGTCTCCCACAGGGTGCAACAAAATCTGTGGCATCCATAACAAATGCTATGAATAGGGTACTCTCCTGTAGCGTAAAACTAACTTAGTGGCACACATTATAAATGCTATGAATAGGGTATTCATGGATTTTATACCACAATTCGCAATGCTCTTCTTGGATGATGTTTCGATCAAAGGGTGTGTAGTGGATGAAAGGAATGAAGAGATGGATGGTCATGGGTGCAAACACTTTGATGTAGACCATATTGTTGATTATGAAAGAATTTTTATGTGTCTAGAAGAGGTGCATTTAACTATTTTTAAACAAAAGTCAATCTTTGGACTTGAAGAGATTTTGATTGTTGGGTACATATGTGGACCCTATAAAAGAAGACCATCACCAGTGAAAATAGATAGGATGAATAGAAGGCAAGATGTACACATAAATGTATCCAAGAGGTGTGTAGATTCTTGGGTGCATGTATATTCTATTTGATATGGATCCCTTAGTTTGCACATGTAGTTGATGCTCTATATCAGCTCTTGAGGTAGGGTCAAAGGCTTCACTAGGAAATGAAGCATAAGAAAGCAATGAAGAAATTAAAGAAGCTCTTAAAATCTACTCCTACATTGAGAAATGTTGATTATTCACATGGGAGGCCTATCATTATTAATATAGATATGAATCCAATCACAATCAGATGGGCAATCAGACAAGATGACATTGAGGAAAGAAAATGGTAAAGATATACAATTCAATTTGGTGCTAAATTATTGATGAAACGGCAAAGAATTTATCCATAGGTAAAAAGATAATTATAGGGAATTGTGATAGACCTTCAATGTGATAAGAAGCATTTTATGGATACTCATATAGTCATTGAGACTAACTGTTTGCTAGTATTGGGTATGATTATTAGCTGTGCTACCCCAGATATTGCTATGCTATGGTGGATTGCATACATAAAATCTTTGAACCCTTGACTTTAGCATATTCCAGGAAGAGATAAGGTAGTGGTAGACATGTTATCTCAAGTACACTATGAGAATGAACATGGGATGATGGATGAGGAGGATGAAGATGATCTTACTACCAAAAATGATATTTTGATTTTTGAAATTGAGTTGGTAGCTATTGTAACTATAGGTACAACTCTCATTAATGTAAGGACAACATTAAAGGTAGTAAGTATAGTAGTTGGTTTGTCAAGTATAAGTGCTATAATAGTGAATTGAACAAAATACAAGGAAATATTACAGTAACAGAAGCCTCGACAACAAAGAAAAAATACTCCCGATACTATGAATCTTGTGTAGAAGTGTTTTTGAAAGAGAAATATGCAGGAGAGTGGCTAAAAATCTATTAATACCTCAACACATTAACAAAGAGAGAAGAGTAGTTGGATGAGGAGTTAAAGAAGATCAAGAGAAAAACCTATGGGTTTTACTTAAAATATGGATACTTGTAGAAAGATGCCAAGAAGAAACAAGGTGTGCTATTGCGAATTTTGGGTGACAAAGCTTCACAAGTAAACATTATGCAAGAATTTCATGAAAGCTTATGGGCTAGCCATAGAGGCATTTGGTGCACTTTTGTAAAAATCAAAGAAAGATATTGGTGGTAGGTCAGGTATAAGGATTTTGCTCACTTTGTGGAAACATGTATGATATGAAAAATTCATTCATCTGGGAGACATGAGGATAGATTGTAGCCCACATATATTTTATTTCTTCATTTTAAGTGGGTGGTGGATTTAGTCATGATGCCTATAGGTCTTGGCAAATGAGGTATCTTGCTCGTGAAGACTTGATTCATCAAGTAGAAGTGAGAGCTCAATGCATCAAGACAACAAATGTAATGTGTATTTTTCTCTTAGAAGAGATCTTTTGTCGATATGGCTGTGTGGGAAAAATTACAATAGATAGGAGCAAGCTGGATGCAGATGAAGCCCATGATTTCTTTGCACGATTGGGGATAAATCTTAATTTAACATTAGCTTATAACCTTGAATGAAATGACAAAAGGGAAAGAGGTCACCCACCTATTGTAAAGGCCTTGGTGGCAAAAGCATGTTGAGAGAATGTAAAAGGATGGCCACGATTGCTCCCTTATACTTTGTGGGCTAATAAATTAACTCATAGTATTGTTATAGGATATATGCTTACTAAACTGATGTACGATCAGAAACCTATCATGCCAATAAAAGAGATGATAGTCACATGGCGTGTGCTACCTTGAGAAGACGAGCTAAATCGAGAGGAGTTGTTGGCCTTACTTATTAGATAGTTGGAAAGGAAGTAAGAAGACATAGAGATAGTAGTTGCAAAGTTAAGGACAAGAAGGATACAGAACAAGAAATGGTTTGACAAAAGATGTAGATTGAGGCCAAGAACCATACAAGATGGAGATTGGGTTTTGGTTTATGATAGTAGTTTTAAAAACTAAAATAGTGCCATGCATAAAGCCTTTAAATGATGGTTTGGCCCTATGTGGTAAGACAAGTGTTTGTTAAAGCTACTTATACATTAAATGAGCCGGATGGGACAACCATAATAATTTCGATAGTAGTAAAAGAATCAAATTATTCAAGAGACATGAATCTATTACCTTACAAATTGCCAAAATTGGGTGAAAATAGTGGCCAAAATTGGGTGAAAATAGTAAACTAGGTGAAAATCCGCTTTCTTTTTGCAAGTGAAAATCCACTTTCTTTTTGCATGTCACTCTTTTTGCAAAAAGAAAGCGGATTTTCACCTAGTTTTGTAAAATCTCATGAAAAAGGAAGCAGTCCCAAATTCGTGCGCAGCATGCAATCATAGTTTTTAGGCTAGAAACACTATTTTGGACTATGAAGAAGAAGAAGGAGCGATCTGGGAGAATTCAGATTAGGTGTCCTAGGGTTTTACCCCCCTTTCGAAGTCAACAAAACTATTAGTTTTTTTGTTTGAGAAATAGAGGAGAAGCTAGTGTTTGGTGTGTATTTTGGGGTATAATAGGGAGTTTGAGGATATCTAATGCTTCGAGATTGCTTTCAAATAGTTGTAGACATTGTGTAGATAATCCAAGAACCATTTCTCTTGGGTTTTAGCTATAAAACAATCAGCTTATGACTACTGTAATAACCATGAATACACATGGCTAAAGTATATTTGGAGTCCCATACAAGGCTTTTATTTTCCTTCTTAGGTTCTATCAATACATAGTGCTCTCGGAAGAAGTACTTGGGCTTCTCCTACTAGCAATAAATCATCTAAACTTATTGACATTTGGATTGTTTTGACTCTTTGTCTTGGATATACAGTAGAGTTTACATGTAATACAAGTAGAGTGTATATCATTAAGCTTTACCTTTATATTGTATAAAGGCTTTGGTAGACTTGGCAGAAGATTTTATGATGGATTCATGATGTATGGACCTATCTTGAAGAGAACTTGATTTCCAATATCCTTGAGAGTCATTTGAATCCATGCCTACTCTTTTTATTCTCTTCTATCTTCTATTTTCTACTTCCTTCTCTTTGATCCCTAGTGGATATGACCTTTCAACTAAAGCCCCTCCAACAATTTGTCAAAGTTATTATTTTTAGTATCATCTAGGTTTATAAACCATATTCAACCTTTTTCACTTAGACATAGCCCAAACACTTGTGCCCTGTTGTCCATTTGCATCAGGTTTTTTGCTTCACAAACTTATTTGAAGTGTTGAGAAAAGCTATAAGGGTCGTCTCCAGCCCTAACTTGCTTGGTGACGATTGATTAAAAAAGTTTACTTCTAGCTCCTAGTGCTACTCCTAATCTAGTCAAGAGAGTGCTGGCTAGAGAAAATTTACTCTTTTCTATTGGTGTTTAATCAAATAGTTACTTGAGAAGGAGCTCAAAAGGACTAAGAGTGGCATTGAATGCCTCAGCCTCCTCCCTATCCTCCACAATTATTGTCCCTACAATTAGGTCTAAGATTTGCTAAATCTAATTAAAATTAGTTTATTTCCTTCATCTATCGAGTCTCGAGTTTCATGTGAATGAGGCTATTTATTTTATGAGGTCTTCTCCTAGCCTCATTTTGGCCTCAATATCCACCAAGATGTCTACTATATTGGTCTCTTTTTTACTTCAATATCCACCACCAAGATGTCTGCAATATCACCATGGTTCAATCATGTCACACGGACCATCAATTATACCCAAAGAGTTGTTGTTGCCACCCTCGATATGTTTTAGGATGCGATTCGGATTAATGAAATAGTTGATCACTTGGATCAACACCACCATCTCACACTCAGATCCACGTGATGTCTTCGCTAATCCAATCACACCATCTTGTGCAAAAGTTGGTTGCTTGGACTAGACCAACACGATATGACCCAATAGTGCTCGGATCAATGCAACATGCTGCTTAGATCAATAACTTGGAATATTTGCAACGCTCAACCAATCCCTCTTCCAACCAATTCATGGGCTTCTAGCTTAAGCATCAAACACTTGGAACTTATGAAGGGTTGACCCTACAACCGACACTATGACGCTTGACCCTATGTGCTATTATGTTGTTTGGACTAATAGAGAACTTGTTCATGCTCACTGGTATGCAATTGCTGCTGATGGGACCTCAAATGGGCCAACAGTGGCTATGGTACTAGCCAGACCTCATGCTCATAACAGGCAAACACACCCTCACAGCCTCGCGGGCCAAGAGCATATGTCTACTGCTAAAGGACGAACTATCCTAAAGCCTAATCTATGCGTTTATAGTTTTGTAGTTTTGTAGTCCAACGTTTCCCTTTCTATAAACTCCGCAGAGGGAGAACCCATACATATTGGCCTTAAATACCACAATAATCACATACATCGGAGGCAACCTCTTGGTAGAAACACCGTGGCCCCACTGCAGCTCTCCTACATCGCAAGGATTGGCCCCTTGATGCGCTGCTCAACATATAAAACAAACGAACAAGCTCCACTCTTTCATTTCAAAACGTCTCCAGGAGATACCATATATCCTTACCAAATGATCCCCCAAGAAACAAACGTCTATCCTACGGCTTAGGATGCCTTTCCATACTCAAGTGTGGATCATTGTCATTGAAAACACGTGCTATGCATCCAGTTTTTTTATTTCGATACCATGATTGACATGCACATGCAAAGTGAATGATCCTAAAGTGCTCAAACATAATTTTAAATCAGATACACGTGGTGCACAACCAGGCTTTTCAATGCATTTACTAACTCGTTGCGGCGATGTAAGGATACCACCGAGACAACACTCGTGCTACTATCCTCTTAATTAACATACCACGAACTCTATGTCATGATGTGCATCAAAAAATCAGCAACAATCAGCATGCAAATGACACCATTCAAACATCCCAACCCCCTACGTTTAGGTATTGCTTTCGTTGCATAGGTGTAGAGGTTCATTTTGTCATGTTTTGATATATAAAAAGCGGTAAATCACCAACTTTGAAAAAGAGATAGGGAAAACTGAGGCTAAACCTCATGCTCTGCCACTACCATTCATCCACAAACAATCATTATATTTTTCCTTATTTTTCCAAGACGTATTTCTATTTTTTCCCTTATTTTTTTCATTTTCTTGATTTATTTGGCAATAAAATACACTATTTTCTATTTTTTGTTATTCCAATCACTTCATCATACTAAAATTCAATTTATCTTCCATATTCCCCCCATGGGAACACCTTTTATCCACCCGAAATGGAAAAACTACCATTTTGCCACTTAAAAACAGCATTTCGGGTTTTTGAGAATTAAATAGAGCATGTAAATCATTGCAAAATCTAAATTTTCTGATACACAACAATTAAACGCAATGCAAATAGCACACAAACAAATTTTTATCCAATAAGAACATAATTATCATCATAAACTATCAAAAATCCTTCATTTTCTTCATAAAAATGGTCATAGCGTATTTTTACGTAACCCGAGGACTGCATAATCAGCAAATGGAGCCTCCATTGCTCTCAATCCAATGTTGTACTTCAATCTTCAGCATCTCCACAAATCTTCATCACCACTTCCTTCATTCACCCTCCTCGGTTCCCTCATCAAGATGGTACACATGAACAGCCCATAGAGGGGAGAGAGAGGGAGGAGAGAGAAATACTAGATTCGGTTCTCTTCATCTGGGCAGCCATTCCTCGCGCGAAGATCGGCAATATGATCAGCCAAGAGGGAGAAGTTGAGCCCCAATGTCAGTTGGATAGGTTGCTCATAGCCTGACATCATCATTGTAATGTGTCCGCTAGTATCATCCAGGACACGTCTTAGCAGTCCATCGGAAAGGATGTCTAGAAAGCTTAGCCTAGCACTCCCATGGAATGATATGGGACTTGTGATCTAGGTCTTCCCGCGTCTGCCATGTAGCGAAAGTATCCTGGCCGTTCCCACTTAGGATCGACCGAAATTAAGGTTTTCTTGATTGGTCATTACCTAACAGCAACTAGCGTCGGACCCAAGCGAACTACTTTACGCAGAAACGCCAGGTCCCAAGTGGATTCACACTGCACTTGGTTTGAGGAGAATGGGAAACAAGAGGGATGCTAAGCTCAACCTCTCTGCCATAAGGCATAGTCCCATTCCGTTCCCCTAAAACAACGTAAATCGGTTAAGACATAACTCTAGGTCATCACTTTCGTTATTTGTTTTCCTTGACGATCATTCTGCTGTTCTTCGAGATTCTGAGAAAAGTTCCTAGCTAACCGGGACCACCCAACCGTAGGACGGGGGCCCATGGCCCATCCTCCGCACTTTGCTTGGTTTATTTTAGTTATGTAATTATCTAACACATTAATTTGACATATAGCAATTAGCTTCTCTAATTAATCCGTTAAGCACTGGTTCCTTCACGTAATCTTATCACGTGACATAGAAAAACAATATCAAACAAGTTCTTTACTAACATTTCATCATTTTATCTTTGATATACAAGGAGTTCCACCTGTAGGCTTGTCCATAATCTGCCCAAAGCCTATCCAGTAATCCAGAGGGATCACTATTCCAAGGTTTCACCCGTAAACTAGTATGCGGGCCTCGAGATCCAATCCCGAGTCACATTAGCCTCTTGCGCAGGACCCGGAAGGCGAGGGATTTACGGCCAGAGCCCCCTGGCACCCAAGCGTCCTCCTGCTCCAAGTAGAGCTTAACGGAAAGATCTCTCGTGGCCGGTTCGGTCCACATTCCCGGCGCGGTCAACAACCCCCTTGGTTAGGGTCAGGCAGGTAGTCGGGGGTAACTGAAACGGCCTCTCTCTTCAGCCCTTCATCCTGAAGTATAGGTATTCATTTAATTTGTAAATCATAAATCAAACAGTGCTAAAAAATCTCTAGCAAGCACAAACATTTCCATTAATCGACCTTGTTGTTTGGCAAACTGCTAAGGAATGATTCTTTCCTCTCGAATACATCCACACTCGTTCCAAGGGATTTTGCAACTTGGCAAGCTCCTTTATATTCCAGGTTAGGGCATACTTTATTAACCCAACTTGGTCAACCCTAAAGTTCATTGGATACTTTAGTTTTTGATTTGTAACTTTCCTTATTTAGAAGGAAATCCAAGAATACATCCTTTTGCAAGATAACTTGCGTAAGGATCTGCCATCCTTGTTGAGGTTGTTTACCCTTTCTTCTTGTGAATCAATCACAAGACTACATGACTTCGTACTTGCTGCGCAAGTCCTGCGATGAAATAATCCGTTTTAGTTTCTTTAAGCTGACCTAGGGCCTCTTTTTAAGAACCTCAGAGACAAACCCTAGTTCTTTATCTTTACGAATTTATTGACCCTACAATAAGGAAAGTAGTCAAGTGCTTAAGGTATAAACGTTTCTTTGGTCTTTAAATCATTTCCAAGGCATATTTTTGCAGCATGGTATTTCTAAGTTTAGATTGGTTTGGTTATCTTTTGGAAGGTAATATTGATTACCTCGTCACGGTTTTGTTATCCTTGTGACAATTGATTTTTCAATCGGTAAAATTCAATTTAATCTTCCTTTTTTCTTCCAAACGAAACTCATGCCAAATAATAATATTTTCCTTGCTAAGATATGCAATTAGCAATGATAACTTCCTAGAAATTTGAGCAAGGAAAGAAACCTTTCATGATTTTAATCTTCTACAATGATTCGTTGCAAAAAGGAATAGGACTAATGGTGAAAGCTGCGGTTTTTATACCTTCAAGATTTATCCGAAATATACTACTACCGTAGGCAGATAATCTTGCTCGTAATTCATTTTAATGCATGATGCTATTCGAAGGAAACTATGTTCTATACATTATCATTTGTTCGATTTAAGTTAAACTCCATTGAAAGTAACTCGAAAAAATATATCCTATCCCTAACAATTTATATTTGCATGATTGGTTTAAAACCCATTTAAAACCAAGAAGAAGAAAAACCTAGTTTTGGGGTGAGATATCCACATGGATACCAGGAGATGACCCTCCCGCAGCTACTCCTTGGACTTTCTTAGGCGGCATCGCAGTTCAAATGTGAAGACAGCTTTTACTCTTTCTTCTGGATTTCCACTGTCTCTCTTTCGAGGCAAGAAGTCGTTCAAAAAGTTGACCACAAGAAGGGATAATAAGATCTCAAAAATCTTAGCTTCTTCGGAGAGGGAAAGGTTTATAAAGCTGAAGAGAAAAAGGATCGATGGGATATAATCACGATGGAAAAGATTATGTGTGAGTGTGGCTTCACAAACATCTATGAAAGCCCATGGGATATCTTTGGCAATGGAGTGGAAGGATTTAGGGGTTTTTCAAACCCAAAGGGAAATTTAAAAGATAACACAAGGGTTTATAATATGGGGAAAAAGGCATGTATGGGGTTTAGAAAGGCCTTAGGAGTGTACAAAAAAAGAAAATATGAGGGTAAAACACGGGGTCAATCACAAGACGGGACTTATGGTTTTAGGCATGGGGATTTTTGTGGAAAGGACTTACAAATGGTGCTTACAGAAAAGGAGCTTACTAATGGCTTGTGGGCTTTGAAGCCTATTTGAGAAAACCTCTTGCGAATGAACGTGTGGGATTTAGGCCTGTGGGAACATAGGTTTTAAGGGAGGGCTTTTAAACCCCCTCCCGGAATGATCCCGTGTGTACAAGGTCTTAGGCCTTGCTTCTTTAAGAAGCTTCCATAACTTAGGAAGCTTCTGATTTCCCCCTAAATCCACGTGGTCAAAGGAGGAGAAAAGAAAGAAAGAAAAAACTTGAAATGGGGGGGATGACGACGATTGTCAGGGAGTCAGCGGGGATAAGGATGGCGGCGTTGGCGCCTGGTCTGGCGGCAGCTGGCCGCTTCCTCTACACAGGGCGCAGCGTCTTGAGGCCCTCCCTCTTTCACTCCATCATCTGGAAAAGCTCGTGGCCACGAACATCGATGTAGAGGCGGCAGTTGATGTGCAGTGCCTTTTGGCCCTCCACTCACACCACGACGTGGTTGCCCCGTGCGTGGAATGCCTCCACCAGTGATTGACCCTCCAGATTATCACTAAGACCCTCTCCCTTCTCACCCCTTAGAGAGGGGTATTTATAGGAAGGGATAAGGCCTTCCCTTCCCCCCACGTGTTTGGCCACATGTAGACTCTCCCCTCCACCTCATTCACTCTCCCATTTCAGTACCATCCCCTTCCCTCAGCCACGCTTCGGCTGGGGGAATGTAATAAAAAAATTTGCATTAAATCTATATTTATCCCTTATCCTCCTCCCAAGAGGAGGTTCCCATGAGAAATACGGGTTTTGCTAAGCCATGTCTTGATTTGGGCTCGGTGGCGAGTGTGTTAGATTAGCCCGTCCCAATGTAACATTGTCACTTCCCCGAGACTTCACCTGGCCTTTATAATATATATATATATATATATATATATATATATATATATATATATATATATATATAACAAGAATATTACATTCTCTCCCCCTTAGAGGAATTGAGATGTCCTCATCTCAAGATAAACTGGGGATATTGATGGTTGAGAGTGCCTTCATCTACCCAAGTGGCATCCTCTTGGGGATAATCTTTCCACTGGACGAGGCATTCTCTCAAGGTTCTAGATCTTAACTGTCTCTCCCTAATGTCTAAGATCCTATCCGGCCTTAGTTCAAGGACTCCTTGACTAGGCATTACAATTTGTTGGTCATCAAGTACATGGTTAGTGTTGGGTGCATATTTTTTCAATAGGCTGATATGGAATACATTGTGAACTTTTAAGTTCTCAGGGAGTTGCAATCTATAAGCATTGGGTCCTAGGCATTTGAGGACTTTGTACGGTCCACAATATCTTGGACTTAGCTTCTTGCAATCTTTTAGGGATACATAACTCTTTTTAGGGCGTACGCGAATGAAGACCATGTCTCCTTCTTCGAAGACTCTTCCTTGATGCTTTAAATCTGCGTATGCCTTCTGTCTATCCTTGGCCGCTTGGATGTCCTTTCTTATTGTCCTTATTTGATCATCCATCTCTTCCAACATCTGCCTTGACGCTTCAACCCTTAGGGTTGGATCAGAAAAGTTTAGAGGACTTCGACAATCATGACCATATAATGCTTGGAAAGGGATCATCTGAATGCTTTGCTGGTACGAAGCATTATAGGCAAATTCTACCAAAGGCAAGTATTGAATCCACTTTTTGGGTTGTTGAGAACAGTATGCCCTAAGCATATTCTCAATGACTTGATTTACTCACTCTGTTTGGCCATCTGTTTGCGGATGGTAGGCGGTGCTAAAACAGAGTTGAGTCCCAATAGCTTCAAAGATAGCTCTCCAGAAGCGTGATGTGAAGAGAGAATCTCGATCACTAATGATTCTTTTGGGTAAACCATGTAGCTTGAATATCTCCTTGATAAACAATCTTGCAATGTCGGAGGCTTTATAGTTTGTCTTTACTGGGATAAGGTGTGCAACCTTGGTAAGCATGTCAACCACAACCATGATAGAGTTGTATCCCCCCTGGACTTGGGGTAAGCCTATAAAAAAATCCATACTGATGAATTCCCATTTCATTTGAGGGATGTCAAGTGGTTACAGTTTCCCTGGCATCAAGACATGTTCGGCTTTGATACGTTGGCAAGACAAACACTCAGTGACATATTTGAGAACGTTACCTTTAAGCCTCTCCCAATGGTAGCTCTTCCTAGCTGCATTAAGAGTCTTAGCATAGCCAGGATGTCTTGTGAAAGGGGAATCATGAGCTTCCCACATTATCTTCTGCTTAAGTGAATGGCTTGCTGGTATACATAGCCTTGTTCTGTAGTAGACAAGTCCATTATCAATGGAAAATTCCTGATACTTAGCTAGCAACTTTTGATTCTACTCTTTGGTAGATATTTCCTTTAGCATTGTTTGGTAGGCCAAATCATGGCATGCTTCCTCTCTAGCTAATTCAAGTATAGGGTTGTTTGGCATAGATATTTTTGTAGCTAGAGATCTAGCCGTTGATGGATTCTGCAAGATTAGGGAATTTAGGAATGTCTTGCGACTAAGTGCATCGGCAACTACCCTCTCTTTCCCTGGTCGGTACTTGATTACAAAGTCATATTCCTCCAACACTTCAATCCACCGACGTTGCCTCATGTTGAGCTCATTCTGGGTAAAGATCCATTTGAGGCTCTTATGGTCAGTTACTAGAGTAAACTTGTTACCCAACAGGTAGTGTCTCCAAAGCTTTAGAGCATGGATGACAGCTAGTAATTCCAGATTATGCGTGGCATAATTCTTTTCATGACTCTTCAATTTCCCTGAAGAGTATGCTACTGGATGACCTTCCTGCATAAGTACACATCCCAAGGCAAGAATGCTAGCATCAATTACTACATCTAATTTCTTATTGAGGTCTCCAAGTTTTAGGATAGGTGTTGATACCAAACTTTACTTCAATCTGTCGAAGCTATTTTGTTCGGAAGTTGACCATGTAATGGACGTCTACTTCTTTATTAAATCCCTAAGAGGTGCTGCAATCAAAGCATAGTTTTTGATGAAGACCCTATACCATCCTGTCAATCCAAGAAAGCTACATATCTCTTTGACGGATACTGGTATTGGCCATTCGAGCACATCTCTGACCTTGGCTGGGTCTACTGATATCCCTTCTGATGATACTATGAATCCCAGATATTCAATCTGAAGCTTGAAGAATGCACACTTCTTCATTTTTGCAAACAACTTATGTGACCTCATTGTCTCAAAGACAATCCAAAGTTGAGGTTCATGATCTTCTTCCTGTTTAGAATAGACTAAAGTGTCATCGAAGAAGACAAGCACGAATTCATCAAGATATGGTCTAAAGATATCCTGCATTAATCTATTGAAGGTGGAAGGTGCATTCATAAGCCTGAATGACATAACTAGGAACTCAAAGTGCCCATATCTTGTATTGAAGGCCGTCTTTGGGATATCTTCTTCCTTGATCCTTATCTGATAGTAACCTGACCTGAGATCAATCTTGGAGAAGATCTTTGCACCCTGAAGACGATCAAGAAGCTCATCTATTCTAGGAATGGGATACTTGTTCTTCATTGTTGATTGGTTCAACCCTCGGTAATCAATACATAGTCGAAGTGTCCCATCTTTCTTTTTCTGGAATAGTACTGGAGCTCCCCACGGTGAATTGCTAGGCCGTATGTAGCCCTGATCTAAGAGTTTCTTGAGTTGTTCCTTCAGCTCAATTGCTTCCGGTATGGACATTCTATAAGGTCTCTTTGCGATTGGTGCAGCTCCAGGCACTAACCTAATCTCATGATCCACTTCTCTTTGAGGCGGAAGTTCAGTCAATTCTTCAGGGAATACATCAGCGTATTCCTTTAGCCAAGAAGGTGCTTCATGAGACTCTTGCTTTTGATCTAACTTGTTGAGTTTGATCAAGTAAACGGGTAATCCTTTTCTGACTCCTTTTATGATCCGAGATATTTTGGACAACTGGATTCTTGGCACTCCTGCCTCACCTTGAGTTGAGACAAATTCTCTTTCAGAGTTTCGAAAGGAAACTTGACCCTTCCCACAGTGAATGTGGGCGTCGTTGGGCTTAAGCCAATCCATCCCAAGTAGACACTCATGGATACCTAAATTCATGACTCTGAATTTGACAGAAGTCTTCTAACCTCCCAGAAAGAATTCCACCTTAGCAGTTTACCTGGTACAAGTTACCTCACGACCATTTGCAAATTCCACAAGCAGGGTAGGTGCTTCTGCTGTGGCTATTCCTAATCTTTTTGCACATGCTGGTGAGATAAAGGAATGTGTTCTGCCACAATCAATCAAGGTTTTGAAACCTTTATCTTGATAGTTGGACGGTGTGTGAATCATCGAGAACTGGCGATTTGGCCCTTTCTTGTGTAGAGTGGCATGTATTGTCGCTCTTTCGAACTCTGCTTCCATGGTCGGATCTTCTTATTCTTGTTCTTTGCATCTTTGCCTATTAGCTATACAGGCGGTTCTTCCTCTTCCTCGGGTAGCGGCTCCTTGACCACGGCCTGCTCCTTGGAAAGGTGCTTGGTGATGTCCTCCGCTGAGCTTGGGACATTGCCTCTTGAAGTGATCGGGTTTGTTGCAGTGGAAACAATGGAGGTTTTGGCCATTACTTTGAGTAGGAACAAAGTTGTTGACATTATTTGTCCTTGCTTTCTTTCTTTGTCCCTGATTATGACCTTGAACTCTCTTCATTTGAGGTCTGAATGCTCCTCTGTTCGGGTCACTATAAGACCAAGTTTTATTACCCCTTGGTCTAGCTTGCACCTCCTGAATTATGGGTGCCGTTCGGATGAGTGCATCCTTAAGGTCTGATGGATACATAGATTCGAGAAGGGTATTTACTGGTGGATTTAAGCCCACACAAAATTTGGACACCTGCTGCGTCATGTCCATCTGTGGCGCATACTTTAAAAGTGAAACGAATTTAGAGTAGTATGCGTCAAGAGTGAGTCCTAACTGTTTTAGCTTGTAGAACTCGTTCATTTTCTGCGTGCGATATCCAGGTGGTAAGTATCTTCCCTGCACGGCTTTCTTCAGCGTCTCCCAGGTACCGGATCCCTCTACAATCCCTTGATCCCTGCACCATTGCTTCCACCAAAGTCTGGCTTCGCTGGTGAGTTTTAACTTGGCGAGCATAGCCTGATTGGTGGGTGCAGTATCGGCTGCTTCGAAGTAATCCTCCATGGATTCAATCCAAATTTCAGCATCAGCGTGAACAAACCTACCTCTCCCGTCAAACTTGGGTGGCTTAATTTGCTTGAGGAGGAACTTCTTCTCTTGGATCACAGCAGTACTTGATGTAGGAGGCGAGTTTGGAACCTATACCTGGGGTTGTGCCTGAATAAAGGTTTTCTTAATGTTATTATACGATAATTGATGTTAGCTTATATGACATCTTTAATTCATCTATCTCGTAAACAACGTAGCTACTTATCTTTTTATCAAATCTTATACACAGCCAGACATTGATAAAAAGAGGTCTTTATTTGTATTTACATGGGCATAGCCCTTTCGAATACAACGTTTCATGTGATGATAAGCCAATCGCTACATTCAGTTTGGGGAGAACAACATTGTATTGCATTTATCTACATGAATTGAGTAATAGTAGGGTTTTGGGTCATGGATCTTCAGGAATCGATAAGTCATTGGAAGTTCAGGATATCCTTTCCGTTGGAATCCATACTTCTCATGGCGGCCCAACACTTTAATCCTATTGGCGGGGATTACACGGATTACTTCCTCATATACATATGAGTTCATCTCAACCCTCCGACCTCAAATGTGTAAAGTCGAATTTACATGAGCTTCCACAAAGACGAACAACTTCACGACTTTCAAGTCTTCCAACCACTTGATCCTTTTTAGGTTGATCTGTAGATAAGCAAACCGGTGGGCGGCTATATAGTAGATTCCAGAAGACCCCATCCATCTTCGTTCTATGTATAGAGGTGATGGATTATAAATCTGCTCGAGGATGTTCATCATCCCAATTCTTTGTCTATAAAGTAGAGAATGCATTGCAATCATAAACATGACTTGAAATACGAAAAACTTGTTCCACGCTTCATAATTCTGCAACACAATGTTGAAGGTAAGGAAATGTTTAGACAACGACAATTTCTTTACTTCCTTTTATTGAGATCTCATAAAAACAATTCCATTGTTGGTCGGCTCTGATACCAACTATAACGTGTCCGCTAGTATCATCCAGGACACGTCTTAGCAGTCCATCAAAAAGGATGTCTAGAAAGCTTAGCCCGGCACTCCCATGGAATGATACGGGACTTGCGATCTAGGTCTTCCCGCATCTGCCACCTAGCAAAAGTATCTTGACCGTTCCCACTTAGGATCGACCGGAATTAGGGTTTTCTTGATTGGTCATTACCTAACAGCAACTAGCGTCGGACCCAAGAGAACTACTTTACACAGAAACGCCAGGTCCCAAGCGGATTCACGCTACACTTGGTTCAAGGAGAATGGGAAACAAGAGGGATGCTACGCTCAACCTCTCTGCCATAAGGCATAGTCCCATTCCATTCCCCTAAAACAACGTAAATCGGTTAAGACATAACTCTAGGTCATCACTTTCGTTATTTGTTTTCTTTGACGATCATTCCACTATTCTGTGAGATTCTGAGAAAAGTTCCTGGCTAACCGGGACCACCCAACCTTAGGACGGACCCATGGCCCATCCTCCGCACTTTCCTCGGTTTGTTTTAGTTATGTAATTATCTAACACATTAATTTCACATATAACAATCAGCTTCTTTAATTAATCCGTTAAGCACTGGTTCCTTCACGTAATCTTATCATGTGACATAGAAAAACAATATCAAACAAGTTCTTTACTAACATTTCATCATTTTACCTTTGATATACAAGGAGTTCCACCCGTAGGCTTGTCCATAATCCGCCCGAAGGCTATCCAGTAATCCGCAGGGATCACTATTCCAAGCTTTCGCCCGTAAACTAGTATGCGGGCCTCGAGATCCAATCCCGAGTCACGTTAGCCTCTTATGCAAGACCTGGAAGGTAAGGGATTTACGGACAGAGCCCCCCTGGCACACAATCGTCCTCCTGATCCAAGTAGAGCTTAACGAAAAGACCTCTCGCGGCGGGTTCAGTCCATGTTCCCGGGGTGGCCAACAACCCCCTTGGTTAGGGTCAGGTAGGCAGTCGGGGGTAATTGAAAACTGCCTCTCCCTTCAGGCCTTCATCCTGAAGTTTAGGTATTCATTTAATTTGTAATTCATAAATCAAATAGTGCTCAAAAATCTCTAGCAAGCACAAACATTTCCATTAATCGACCTTGTTGTTTGGCAAACTGCTACGGAATGATTCTTTCCTTTCAAATGTATCCATACTCGTTCCAAGTTATTTTGCAACTTGGTAAGCTCCTTTATATTCTGGGTTAGGGTGTACTTTATTAACCCAACTTGGTCAACCCTAAAGTTCATTGGATACTTTAGTTTCCGATTTGTAACTTTCCTTATTTAGAAGGAAATCCAAGAATACATCCTTTTGCAAGATAACTTGCATAAGGATCTGTCATCCTTGTTGAGGTTGTTTACCCTTTCTTCTTGTGAATCAATCACAAGACTAATGACTTCCTACTTGCTGCGCAAGTCCTGCGAGGAAATAATCTGTTTTAGTTTCTTTAAGCTGACGTATGTTGGACATAGTGTCTGTTTTTAAGAACCTCGCGGACAAACCCTTGTTCTTTATCTTTACGAATTTATTGACCCTACAATAAGGAAAGTAGTCAAGTGCTTAAGGTATAAACGTTTCTTTGGTCTTTAAATCCTTTCCAAGGCATATTTTTGCAGCATGGTATTTCTAAGTTTAGATTGGTTTGGTTATCTTTTGGAAGGTAATATTGATCACCTCATCACAGTTTTGTTATCCTTGTGACAATTGATTTTTCAGTCGGGAAAATTCAATTTAATCTTCCTTTTTCCTTGCAAACAAAACTCATGCCAAATAACAATCTTTTCCTTGCTAAGATATGCAATTAGCAATGATAACTTTCTAGAAATTTGAGCAACGAAAGAAACCTTTCATGAATTTAATCTTCTTCAATGATTCGTTGCAAAAAGGAATAGGACTAATGGTGCAAGCTGCGGTTTTTATAGCTTCAAGATTTAGCCAAAATATACTACTACCATAGGCAGATAATCTTGCTCGTAATTCGTTTTAATGCATGATGCTATTCGAAGGAAACTATGTTCTATGCATTATCATTTGTTCGATTTAAGTTAAACTCCTTCATTGAAAGTAACTCAGAAAAATATATCCTATCCCTAACAATTTATCTTTGCATGATTGGTTTAAAACTGATTTAAAACCAAGAAGAAGAAAAACCTAGTTTTGGGGTGAGATATCCACATGGATACCTGGAGATGACCCTCCCGCAGCTACTCCTTGGACTTTCTTAGGCGGCATCGCAGTTTGAATGTGAAGACAGCTTTTACTCTTTCTTCCGGATTTCCACCGTCTCTCTTTCGAGGCAAGAAGTCGTTCAAAAAGTTGACCACAAGAAGGGATAATAAGATCTCAAAAATCTTAGCTTCTTCGGAGAGGGAAAGGTTTATAAAGCTTAAGAAAAAAAGGATCTATGGGATATAATCACGGTGGAAAAGATTATGTGTGAGTATGGCTTCACAAACATCTATGAAAGCCCATGGGATATCTTTGGCAATGGAGTGGAAGGATTTAGGGGTTTTTCAAACCCAAAGGGAAATTTAAAAGATAACACAAGGGTTTATAGTATGGGGGAAAAGGCGTGTACGGGGTTTAGAAAGGCCTTAGGAGTGTACAAAGAAAGAAAATATGAGGGTAAAACACGGGGTCAAACACAAGACGGGACTTATGGTTTTAGGCATAAGGATTTTTGTGGAAAGGCCTTACAAATGGTGCTTACGGAAAAGGAGCTTACTAATGGCTTGTGGGCTTTGAAGCCTATTTGAGAAAACCTCTTGCGAATGAACGTGTGGGATTTAGGCCTGTGGGAACATAGGTTTTAAGGGAGGGCTTTTAAACCCCCTCCCAGACTGATCCCGTGTGTACAAGGTCTTAGGCCTTGCTTCTTTAAGAAGCTTCCATAACTTAGGAAGTTTCTGATTTCCCCCTAAATCCATGTGGTCAAAGGAGGAGAAAAGAAAGAAAGAAAAAACTTGAAATGGGGGGGATGACGACGATTGTCAGGGAGTCAGCGGGGATAAGGATGGCGGCGTTGGCGCCTGGTCTGGTGGCAGCTGGCGGCTTCCTCTACACATGGCGCAGTGTCTTGAGGCCCTCCCTCTTTCACTCCGTCATCTGGAAAAGCTCGTGGCCACGAACATCGATGTAGAGGCGGCAGTTGACGTGTGGTGCCTTTTGGCCCCCCACTCACACCATGACGTGGTTGCCCCGTGCGTGGAATGCCTCCACCAGCGATTGACCCTCGAGATTATCACTAAGACCCTCTCCCTTCTCACCCCTTAGAGAGGGGTATTTATAGGAAGGGATAAGGCCTTCCCTTCCCCCCACGTGTTTGGCCGCATGTAGACTCTCCCCTGCACCTCATTCACTCTCCCATTTCAGTACCATCCCCTTCCCTCAGCCACGCTTCGGCTGGGGGAAGGTAATAAAAAAATTTGCATTAAATCTATATTTATCCCTTATCCTCCTCCCAAGAGAAGGTTCCCATGAGAAATACGAGTTTTGCTAAGCCAAGTCTTGATTTGGGCTCGGTGGCGAGTGTGTTAGATTAGCCCGTCCCAATGTAACATTGTCACTTCCCCGAGACTTCACCTGGCCTTTATAATATATATATATATATATATATATATATATATATATATATATATATATAACAAGAATATTACATTCTCTCCCCCTTAGAGGAATTGAGATGTCCTCATCTCAAGATAAACTGGGGATATTGATGGTTGAGAGTGCCTTCATCTACCCAAGTGGCATCCTCTTGGGGATAATCTTTCCACTGGACGAGGCATTCTCTCAAGGTTCTGGATCTTAACTGTCTCTCCCTAATGTCTAAGATCCTATCCGGCCTTAGTTCAAGGACTCCTTGACTAGGCATTACAATTTGTTGGTCATCAAGTACATGGTTAGTGTTGGGTGCATATTTTTTCAATAGGCTGATATGGAATACATTGTGAACTTTTAAGTTCTCAGGGAGTTGCAATCTATAAGCATTGGGTCCTAGGCATTTGAGGACTTTGTACGGTCCACAATATCTTGGACTTAGCTTCTTGCAATCTTTTAGGGATACATAACTCTTTTTAGGGCGTATGCGAATGAAGACCATGTCTCCTTCTTCGAAGACTCTTCCTTGATGCTTCAAATCTGCGTATGCCTTCTGTCTATCCTTGGCCGCTTGGATGTCCTGTCTTATTATCTTTATTTGATCATCCATCTCTTCCAACATCTGCCTTGACGCTTCAACCCTTAGGGTTGGATCAGAAAACTTTAGAGGACTTCGACAATCATGACCATATAATGCTTGGAAAGGGGTCATCTGAATGCTTTGCTGGTAAGAAGCATTATAGGCAAATTCTACCAAAGGCAAGTATTGAATCCACTTTTTGGGTTGTCGAGAATAGTATGCCCTAAGCATATCCTCAATGACTTGATTTACTCGCTCTGTTTGGCCATCTGTTTGCGGATGGTAGGCGGTGCTAAAACAGAGTTGAGTCCCAATAGCTTCAAAGATAGCTCTCCAAAAGCGTGATGTGAAGAGAGAATCTTGATCACTAATGATTCTTTTGGGTAAACCATGTAGCTTGAATATCCCCTTGATAAACAATCTTGCAATGTCGGAGGCTTTATAGTTTGTCTTTACTGGGATAAGGTGTGCAACCTTGGTAAGCATGTCAACCACAACCATGATAGAGTTGTATCCCCCCTGGACTTGGGGTAAGCCTATAAAAAAATCCATACTGATGAATTCCCATTTCATTTGAGGGATGTCAAGCGGTTGTAGTTTCCCTGGCATCAAGACATGTTCGGCTTTGATACGTTGGCAAGACAAACACTCAGTGACATATTTGAGAACGTTACCTTTAAGCCTCTCCCAATGGTAGCTCTTCCTAACTGCATTAAGATTCTTAGCATAGCCAGGATGTCATGCGAAAGGGGAATCATGAGCTTCCCACATTATCTTCTACTTAAGTGACGGGCTTGCTGGTATACACAACCTTGTTCTGTAGTAGACAAGTCTACTATCAATGGAAACTTCCCGATACTTAGCTAGCAACTTTTGATTCTGCTCCTTGGTAGATATTTCCTTTAGCATTGTTTGCTAGGCCAAATCATGGCATGCTTTCTCTCTAGCTAATTCAAGTATAGGGTTGTTTGGCATAGATATTTTTGTAGCTAGAGATCTGGCCATTGATGGATTCTGCAAGATTAGGGAATTTAGGAATGTCTTGCGACTAAATGCATCGACACCTACATTCTGTTTCCCTGGTCGGTACTTTATTACAAAGTCATATTCCTCCAACACTTCAATCCACCGACGTTGCCTCATGTTGAGCTCGTTATGGGTAAAGATCCATTTGAGGCTCTTATGGTCGGTTACTAGAGTAAACATGTTACCCAATAGGTAGTGTCTCCAAAGCTTTAGAGCATGGATGACAGCTAGTAATTCCAGATCATGCGTGGCATAATCCTTTTCATGACTCTTCAATTTTCTTGAAGAGTATGCTACTGGATGACCTTCCTGCATAAGTATACATCCCAAGGCAAGAATGCTAGCATCAGTTACTATCTTGAACTCCTTATTGAGGTCTCGAAGTTTTAGGATAGCTGCTGATACCAAACTTTGCTTCAATCTGTTGAAGCTATTTTGTTCAGAAGTTGACCATGTAATGGACGTCTGCTTCTTTAGTAAATCCGTAAGAGGTGCTGCAATCAAAGCATAGTTTTTTATGAAGACCCTATACCATCCTGTCAATCCAAGAAAGCTACGTATCTCTTTGACGGATA
Organism: Lygodium microphyllum; assembly: GCF_053477565.2. Lineage (NCBI taxonomy): Eukaryota > Viridiplantae > Streptophyta > Polypodiopsida > Schizaeales > Lygodiaceae > Lygodium > Lygodium microphyllum. The sequence continues at coordinate 94,608,402 of NC_141158.1, read as the reverse complement.
CTGGTATTGGCCATTCGAGCACATCTCTGACCTTGGCTGGGTCTACTGATATCCCTTCTGATGATACTATGAATCCCAGATATTCAATCTGAAGCTTGAAGAATGCACACTTCTTCATTTTTGCATACATCTTATGTGACCGGAGAAGATCTTTGCACCCTGAAGACGATCAAGAAGCTCATCTATTCTAGGAATGGGATACTTGTTCTTCACTGTTGATTGGTTCAACCCTCGGTAATCAATACATAGTCGAAGTGTCCCATCTTTCTTTTTCTGGAATAGTACTGGAGCTCCCCACGGTGAATTGCTAGGCCGGATGTAGCCCTGATCTAAGAGTTGCTTGAGTTGTTCCTTCATCTCCATTGCTTCCGGTACGGACATTCTATAAGGTCTCTTTGCGATTGGTGCAGCTCCAGGCACTAACTTAATCTCATGATCCACTTCTCTTTGAGGCGGAAGTTCGGTCAATTCTTCAGGGAATACATCAGCATATTCTTTTAGCCAAGAAGGTGCTTCATGAGACTCTTGCTTTTGATCTAACTTGTTGAGTTTGATCAAGTAAACGGGTAATCCTTTTCTGACTCCTTTTATGATCCAAGATATTTTGGACAACTGGATTCTTGGCACTCCTGCCTCACCTTGAGTTGAGACAAATTCCCTTTCATAGTTTCGAAAGGAAACTTGACCCTTCCCACAGTGAATGTGGACGTCGTTGGGCTTAAGCCAATCCATCCCGAGTAGACACTCATGGATACCTAAATTCATGACTCTGAATTTGACTGAATTCTTCTTTCCTCCCAGAAAGAATTCCACCTTAGCAGTTTGCCTGGTACAAGTTACCTCACGACCATTTGCTAATTCCACAAGTAGGGTAGATGCTTCTACTATGGCTATTCCTAATCTTTTTGCACATGCTGGTGAGATAAAGGAATGTGTACTGCCACAATCAATCAAGGTTTTGAAACCTTTACCTTGATAGTTCGACAGTGTTTGAATCATCGAGAACTAGCGATTTGGCCCTTTCTTGTGTAGAGCGGCATGGACTGTTGCTCTTTTGAACTCTGATTCCATGGTCGAATCTTCTTATTCTTGTTCTTCACATCTTTGCCTATTAGCTATACAGGCGGTTCTTCCTCTTCCTCGTGTAGCGGCTCCTTGACCACAGCCTACTCCTTGGAAAGGCGCTTGGCGATGTCCTCCGCTGAGCTTGGGACATTGCCTCTTGAAGTGACCGGGTTCGTTGCAGTGGAAACAACGGAGGTTTCGGCCATTACTTTGAGTAGGAAGAAAGTTTTTGACGTTATTTGTCCGTGCTTTCTTTCTTTGTCCCTGATTATGACCTTGAACTCTCTTCATTTGAGGTCTGAATGCTCCTCTGTTCGGGTCACTATAAGACCAAGTTTTATTACCCCTTGGTCTAGCTTGCACCTCCTGAATTATGGGTGCTGCTTGGATGAGTGCATCCTGAAGGTCTGATGGACACATAGATTCGAGACGGGTATTTACTGGTGGATTTAAGCCTGCACAAAATTTGGACACCTGCTGCGTCATATTCATCTGTGGCGCATACTTTAAAAGTGAAACGAATTTAGAGTAGTATGCGTCAAGAGCGAGTCCTAACTGTTTTAGCTCGTAGAACTCGTTCATTTTCTGCGTGCGATATGCAGGTGGTAAGTATCTTCCCTACACGGCTTTCTTCAGTGTCTCCCAGGTAAAGGATCCCTCTACAATCCCTTGATCCCTGCACCATTGCTTCCACCAAAGTTTGGCTTCGCCGGTGAGTTTTAACTTGGCGAGCATAGCCTGATTGGTGGGTGCAGTACCGGCTGCTTCAAAGTAATCCTCCATGGATTCAATACAAATTTTAGCATCAGCATGAACAAACCTGCCTCTCCCGTCAAACTCGGGTGGCTTAATTTTCTTGAGGAGGAACTTCTTCTCCTAGATCACAGCAGTACTTGATGTAGGAGGCAAGTTTGGAACCTGTACCTGGGGTTGCGCCCTGAATAAAGGTTTTCTTAATGTTATTATATGATAATTGACATTAGCTTATATGACATCTTTAATTCATCTATCTCGTAAACAATGTAGCTACTTATCTTTTTATCAACTCTTATACATAGCCAGGCATTAATAAAAAGAAGTCTTTATTTGTATTTACATGGGCATAGCCCTTTCGAATACAACGTTTCATGTGATGATAAGCCAATCGCTACATTTAGTTTGGGGAGAACAACATTGTATTGCATTTATCTCCAGCAATTGAGTAATAGTAGGGTTTTGGGTCATGGATCTTCAGGAATCGATAAGTCATTGGAAGTTCAGGATATCCTTTCCGTTGGAATTCATACTTCTCATGGCAGCCCAACACTTTAATCTGTTGGCGGGATTACACGGGTTACTTCCTCATATACATATGAGTTCATCTCAACCCTCCGACCTCGGATGTGTAAAGTCGAATTTACATGAGCTTCCACAAAGACGAACAGCTTCACGACTTTCAAGTCTTCCAACCACTTGATCCTTTTTAGGTTAGTCTGTAGATAAGCAAACCGGTGGGCGGCTACATAGTAGATTCCAAAAGACCTCATCCATCTTTGTTCTATGTATAGAGGTGATGGATTATAAATCTGCTCGAGGATGTTCATCATCCCAATTCTTTGTCTATAAAGCGGAGAATGCATTGCAGTCATAAACATGACTTGAAACACCAAAAACTTGTTCCACGCTTCATAATTCTGCAACACAGTGTTGAAGGTAAGGAAATGTTTAGACAACAATAATTTCTTTACTTCCTTTTATTGAGATCTCATAAAAACAATTCCATTGTTGGTCGGCTCTGATACCAACTATAACGTGTCCGCTAGTATCATCCAGGACACGTCTTAGTAGTCCATCAGAAAGGATGTCTAGAAAGCTTAGCCCAGCACTCCCATGGAATGATACGGGACTTGCGATCTAGGTCTTCCCGCATCTGCCACCTAGCGAAAGTATCCAAGTGGTTCCCACTTAGGATCGATCGGAATTAGGGTTTTCTTGATTGGTCATTACCTAACAGCAACTAGCTTCGAACCCAAGCGAACTACTTTACGCAGAAAGGCCAGGTCCCAAGCGGATTCACGTTGCACAGGGTTAAAGGAGAATGGGAAACAAGAGGGATGCTCAACCTCTCTGCCATAAGGCATAGTCCCATTCCGTTACCCTAAAACAACGTAAATCGGTTAAGACATAACTCTAGGTCATCGCTTTCGTTATTTGTTTTCCTTGACGATCATTTCGCTGTTCTTCGAGATTCTGAGAAAAGTTCCCGGCTAATCGGGACCACCCAACCGTAGGACGGACCCATGGCCCATCCTCCGTACTTTCCTCGGTTTGTTTTAGTTATGTAATTATCTAACACCTTAATTTGACATATAACAATCAGCTTCTTTAATTAATCTGTTAAGCACTGGTTCCTTCACGTAATCTTATCACGTGACATAGAAAAACAATATCAAAAAAGTTCTTTACTAATATTTCATCATTTTATGTTTGATATACAAGGAGTTCCACCTGTAGGCTTGTCCATAATCCGCCTGAAGGCTATCCAGTAATCCGCAGGGATCACTATTCCAAGATTCTGCCTGTAAACTAGTATGCGAGCCTCGAGATCCAATCCCAAGTCACGTTAGCCTCTTGTGCAGGACCCGGAAGGCGAGGGATTTACGGCCAGAGCCCCGCTGGCACCCAAGCGTCCTCCTGCTCCAAGTACAGCTTAACGGAAAGACCACTAGTGGTGGGTTCGGTCCACGTTCCCAGCGCAGTCAACAACCCCCTTGGTTAGGGTCAGGCAGACAGTCGGGGGTAACTGAAACTGCCTCTCCCTTCAGGCCTTCATCCTGAAGTTTAGGTATTCATTTAATTTGTAATTCATAAATCAAACAGTGCTCAAAAATCTCTTGTAAGCACAAACATTTCCATTAATCGACCTTGTTGTTTGGCAAACTGCTATGGAATGATTCTTTCCTTTCGAATATATCCACACTCGTTCCAAGGGATTTTGCAACTTGGCAAGCTCCTTTATATTCCGGGTTAGGGCGTACTTTATTAACCCAACTTGGTCAACCCTAAAGTTCATTGGATACTTTAGTTTCTGATTTGTAACTTTCCTTATTTAGAAGGAAATCCAAGAATACATCCTTTTGCAAGATAACTTGCGTAAGGATCTGCCATCCTTGCTGAGGTTGTTTACCCTTTCTTCTTGTGAATCAATCACAAGACTACATGACTTCGTACTTGCTGCACAAGTCCTACGATGAAATAATCCGTTTTAGTTTCTTTAAGATGATGTATGTCGGACCTAGGGTCTCTTTTTAAGAACCTTAGGGACAAACCCTAGTTCTTTATCTTTACGAATTTATTGAACCTACAATAAGGAAAGTGGTCAAGTGCTTAAGGTATAAATGTTTCTTTGGTCTTTAAATCATTTCCAAGGCATATTTTTGCAGCATGGTATTTCTAAGTTTAGATTGGTTTGGTTATCTTTTGGAAGGTAATATTCATCACCTCATCACGGTTTTGTTATCCTTGTGACAATTGATTTTTCAATCGGTAAAATTCATTTTAATCTTCCTTTTTCCTTGCAAATGAAACTCATGCCAAATAACAATCTTTTCCTTGCTAAGATATGCAATTAGCAATGATAACTTCCTAGAAATTTAAGCAACGAAAGAAACCTTTCATGAATTTCATCTTCTACAATGATTCGTTGCAAAAAGGAATAGGACTAATGGTGCAAGCTGCGGTTTTTATACCTTCAAGATTTAGCCAAAATATACTACTACCGTAGGCAGATAATCTTGCTCGTAATTCGTTTTAATGCATGATGCTATTCGAAGGAAACTATGTTCTATACATTATCATTTGTTCGATTTAAGTTAAACTCCTTCATTGAAAGTAACTCAGAAATATATATCCTATCCCTAACAATTTATCTTTGCATGATTGGTTTAAAACCGATTTAAAACCAAGAAGAAGAAAAACCCGGTTTTGGGGTGAGATATCCACATGGATACCAGGACATGACCCTCCCGCAGCTACTCGGACTTTCTTAGGCGACATCGCAGTTCGAATGTGAAGACAGCTTTTACTCTTTCTGCCAGATTTCCACCGTCTCTCTTTCGAGGCAAGAAGTCGTTCAAAAAGTTGACCACAATAAGGGATAGTAAGTTCTCAAAAATCTTAGCTTCTTTGGAGAGGGAAAGGTTTATAAAGCTTAAGAGAAAAAGGATCTATGGGATATAATCACGGTGGAAAAGATTATGTGTGAGTGTGGCTTCACAAACATCTATGAAAGCCCATGGGATATCTTTGGCAATGGAGTGGAAGGATTTAGGGGTTTTTCAAACCCAAAGGGAAATTTAAAAGATAACACAAGGGTTTATAGTATGGGGGAAAAGGCGTGTACGGGGTTTTGAATGCTTCTCATCCCAATGAAATTTCTGCCCCTTTCGAAGCAGCTGATAGAGAACATCTGCAATATGAGCAAAATGAGGAATCCAAATCATGTAAAATACACAAGCTCCCACAAATCTCCGCACTTCTGAAGTAGTTGAGCAATACTCTGCAATCCTGTTTATGGCATCCACCTTTGCAGAAGAAGGCTTTCTGCCATAATATCCAACCATATGCCCAACTATGATGACTTCATTAACACCAAAGACAGATTTCAGCCCTGAAAGTGTCAAATTTACCTCCTCTAATCGTGTCAATATTTGCTCACAAGCAATCAAGTGGTCAGCCCCAAACTGTCTACATCCACGCAAATCAAGACTTTCATTCTTTTCTTCTTCTGCACGACCCTTAATAGGCACATCATCTAGAAAAGGCATGGTATACTGCGGAATATAGTCTCGAAGAACTCTATGCATAGCATTCATCATATGAGCAACTGAGTTTGTAGCACCTTGTGGCAAGGTACACATCCTCACAAGACCAATAGGTGTCTGCATAGTAGTAATATCCCTACTTTCCAAGGCAAGCTGAAACTGATTATAACCTGAATACAAGTCTCCTAGAGAATAGATGGCTCGTCCTGCAAAAGCCTCAGCAAATTCATCCACAACTGGACCTGTTCCCACATTCCTGATTGTCACTTTGTTCACGGGCTGCATATCCTGAATAAATCTCAAAGTACCATTCTTCTTTGGTATAGTAAACCACCTGTTAGAATAAGGTGCAGAAGAGGGTTCCAAAATCCCCATTTTAATCTTCTCATTCAGCAACTCTATCAGCTTTGGCAAGTGTGATTTAGGCACAGGTATAGGACGTATGTTCCATGGTACATGAGGAACAGTGAAGATGACCATAGGTGCAACCAATTCGGGACTAATGCAGCCAATTTCATGTGGAAAGAAAGCAAATGCCTTACCATGACGTCCAAGCATCTCTCTAAAACATTCTTTTTCCACTAGAAGCAAAAAATCATCATTTCCAATCTTCAATTCTGCAAGAGTTTCAGCAGTAAACTTATGTCCAATATTTGCAGGGTCCCTCAACATAGGCTGCTTCATAGCTTTTTCAATCTGTTCATCACTATTAGAAGGAAGTGGGCCTGCAACCGGCTTAACCTTCTTATCAACTGTTTTATATTTTGTGTCAACCTTGGCATCATTCAAGCACTCTTTTCTTTGCTGCAATTTCTGCAAATTTTCCGCATCTTTCAACTCTGTTGGCTGAAAAATTTCAGCCTTTAGCTCTATGGACTGCATGGGTGCAGCCTGAAACTCTGTATGCAGAAATTTTTCTGCATTCAACTCTGTTGGCTGAATGAATTCAGCCCTCGGCTCTATGGACTGCATAGATGCATCCTGAAACTCAGTATGCAGAAATTTTTCTGCATTCAACTCTGTTGGCTGAATGGATTCAGCCCTCTGCAATTCTATTAGCTCATCAAGATCAGCCATAAATTCAGTTTGCTGAGTTTTCTCAGCCTCTAACTCTGTTTGCAGCATAAAACCAGAAATTTCCTGAAACATTTCCAAGGTTTGCACATGTATGATCTTTGAACCCTTGCATACATCAATTTTCAGCATTGCTCTCATCTCAAACAATGTATCTGCATAAGACATCCCTTCATACAATCCATCCACATGCTCTTCTGCTTGCAAAATACCTGCATTCTTCAACTCTTTCTCCTTACGACCAATGTACTGCCTGGCAGCTCTAGGCAAATCTGAAATTTTCTGATAACTCACTGAACTATCTGAAGAAAAACCAACAAAATTATTGGAGAAAGACTGGCTGCCAGGAGGCAAGATCTCCTCTTTTCTCCGCTCCGTACCACTGGCGTCTCGCAAGAGAGTAGTACCTAATGAAAATCCAACTCCTTCGCAGGTAATGGTGCCTCACGCAAAGAGTCCCTGTTTCTCGGATGATTTACCCCAACAATCATAAACTCAACAGCTCGCAAACCATCTTTACTGCGTATCCGCGCATAAGCTGACCCGTCATCCATCACTTTTGTTTCCATTCTTGCTTCTGTAATGAAAGGCTGTCCAAGAATAATCGGATAAGAGCATGAATCCTGAACAAAGCAATGATAATCCTCTTCAACATTACCAATAGAAATTCTGATACTCGGACAAGCAGCATACATATCACCAGAAGTATTATTGGCGGCTCTCATGCGCCAGCCATGCTCTGCATCCATAGGCCACTTGCCACTCTCATAAACACCTCGAGCAATAAGATTAATCTCAGAACCATGATCAACTAAAGCGATCAAGGGAATTTGTTTCTCTCCAATCCTTACCACTGTCTCAGTGGTTGCTCTAGCCCAATGACTTCGTAAAAAATGGCTGCGAGGAATGAGAATAGGGGTCTCATCATCTTCATACTGCATAGGCTGTACTATTTTCTCCAATTGCGGATTAACATAAGCATTCTCAACCATCACTGCATCATCATGCTCTTCCCCAAGAGCTCCATGCCATCATCCCTGTAAAGCAGGTCCTTCCATCGCATGTCGTTTCCTCCGCAAAAGATCCTGCATCTGATCCTGTATTTCTCTTCTAGCAATCCCAAGAGCCTCTCCAACAGTAAAAGTGACTTCACTATTCAAAATTCTTTCATGAAAAATCTTACTCATATCCGTTTGCATATCAAGGTCTGACAAGAGCTTGAATCCTGGTTCTTTTCTTGGTTGCCTCTTTTCTTTCTGCTTGTCTCCCATTGGTTGATCAGAACCTGTTTGATCTGGAGAATTTCACATAGGTGGAGCTGTAACAGGTGGTGAAACAAAGTCACCCCCTCTAGTCTTTTTGGAGGAGCTAGGACCCTCCTCATCTCTTCTTCTCTTTTCTTCAACCATGGCATCTAAACCCTGCGTTTTAGCCACATAAGCAAAAATAGAATACCTGTCAACAGGAGAATCCCATCCTGTTTCTCCTCGGATGCTAGAGCCCACACACGTCATAGTAGAAGTTTGAACTTTCCCTCTTCTCGCTATCTCCAAGGCAGAAGACCATAAAGCAGAGTCTCCATTAGATTTCTGCTCAAGCTGGACTCCAAAAGCTGAAGCATCTCCTCTAACACTCACATAAGCTGATCGCGCAGCCATATCATCAACAAGCTTCTTCATACCTCCCTTACTAAAGTTCGTGTCAAGAGGAGCGCCAGTCTCTGTCAGCCATATCTTCCCATCTTGTCCCCAGAACACTACATTCTTCTTACGTGCTTCCTGAAAAGCATCACAATCTCTGCAGTGTTGGTGCTCTGTACTATCACACCAAATACATCGTCGCCCTTTTCTTTGACCAGCTGGAAAAGCAATCACTGGAGCAAGTGCTACAGCAGGTACTGACATAAGTTGCTCCTTTAACTTACCAACTTCAGCTTTGACTGCTTCAATCGTCAAATCCGCCAAGCCTTTAATAACATCATCTACATATAAGGGCACTGGAGCAGAAGGAACTGGTGGATTCACAACAGGAGGAGTAGGCTTAGGCAAAGAAGTTGCAGCAGGGATAGAAGAAGAAGTCTCCAAAGATTTCTTAGGAACTGATCCTGTATTTCGATGCAATCTTACTCTCCTGCGCTGCTTCTTAACAAGAGCATTCACAGCATCAATGACATGTCTCCACTCAGTCTTTAAACCTGAATCAGTAGCTTGATCTTCCAAAAGATCATCCAACTTTTCCTGTAAATCAGCATCTGCAGCTTGCAAAAATAACTCCACTTTCTGCATCTTCAAAGCTTGCTGTTCAGTCCCATCCAACTGATCATAACGGCTTTCAAACTCTCGCAGAAGAGCGGTAACAGAAAGTCCCTTATTAGGCATAGAAACCCATGCTAAAAAATTCCTGCAATTCATAAGACCTGTATCCTCCAGGAAATATTCATCTTTTAATGCCTTTTTAAATTCAGCCCAACCTGCATGTGCTTCTTGAATTTCTGCAATTCGACCTTCAAGAGCGCGCACCACGATCCGCAAGAAGTAGCGGCTCCAAACATCTTGAGAAACCCCAAAAAACTTCATCTTTTCTTCATATAAATGCAGGTAAGTTGACACTTGCTGGCCATTAAACTGCTTCATCTCCTGTTGGACAGCTTTCAAGGCATCCATAGCATCACTGTCTCGTTTTGCATGAGCTTGCTGCTACATATACATGGTAAATGACTGAAACAGGTTCTTCATAACATTATCATCTGTCATCTCTTCTTGCGAGTCTCCCATCTTGCTGATGACGCAGCACTTTCACGTCGAGTTCACCAGAAATGTCGTAGATTTCCTGTAAGGGCTGCTGAACACGGAGTTCAAGGTACAGCAATGGAAGATACTAACAAGAAGAAAATTGAATTGTTGATGCCAAAGTTCACTATATTCCTTGTCAAATGAGTTACAAGAAGTTCATGTTCATAATAAACTGAAGTTCAACTGAAGTTCATCATAAACTGTTTCCATTCAGATGTTCTCCTATTCTTCTTTTCAGCATTTAATGTAGTGATCTCCTCTTTCATACATGAAAAGCAGTTACAACAAATTGTTCATCCTTTGAGTTGTTTAGGAATGACACAAGATTGACACCTATTTGTGAGTCTTTGACAGAAAATTCCTGTTATGAAGCCACCAGCAAAGCTAATTGCAAGCTGTATAGAATCACAAATTCCAACTTGTGTTGAATGAATTTATGGCTAAAGAATAGGATAATGCCACAGCCACTTCACCGTGAGATGATTGGAACCATCTGAAAGCCTCACAATTGATTAAGTTTGATAAAAAGTAGTAGTATTAGATGCTTGTTGCATTCGTGGTATAACAGTCCTATTGAAATCTGCTGTCCAGAAACAAGGAAACAACACAGAATGCATGCTTCATTCTTTGGTTTGCCATCCAGGGTCCTTCCAGGCCTTCCTTGACAACGTCATCGTATATGGTATGTCCTGATTCGAAATTGACAAGCACAGATGAGCCTTTGAGGAGAGTGACAAAGGTGTAATTATTCAGCTGGACATGTTCTGGATTCGATTGTAGAGGTGGAAAGCATCATTCTTGTTGCTGGCACCAATATTCTGAAGAGCCATGGCTGCTGACCTCAACTAGCCTTTACAACTCAATAAGGACCTTCATCAGGATTAAAAAGCCGAATGTCCTCGCTTTCAGACCACCGGTTATAGGTGCCCAAAAGAAGTAAGAAGAAAGAGGGCATGTGTATGGACACCCCTCAGTCTGAAACTTTCTGAGCCCACCGATGCATACAATTATCGCTCAAAATTGAGCCACGAAGCATGCAGGCAGTTTGTAACTCCTCACACAATGAGATCTTTCATCAACTGCTTGTATGCATAATGGTCTGTCATGCTGAATGAATAAATTCGCTTTTCTGCACCTTTCTTGATATCATTAACCAGGTGATCTTGCAGTTGAAGCACCCGCAAGCGAGAAGCATTGAGATTTTCCTGCGAATCTCCAGTTACTTCTCCTTCCTCTCGTATTCCTGGTTGATTTTACGTTTCTTGTCTTCCACATACTGTAGCTTCAGGAGCTGGAACTCCTCTTCGGCAGAAATGACAATCTCCCGAGCTTTCTCTTCCGCGTCGTATTTGATGAAGGCCACCAAGCGCCATATTTCAAAAGAGACGTCATCATCATTCATTTGCCTGAAAGGGGAGGCAAGGCGTGTCGTAAAATGTCTCTGGGAGGTTCTCTGATAAGGGAGCTCTGCGGGCGTATGATCCTGCGCGTTGTATGATCCAGACACAGACACAGAGAGCCAGAGAGATTCTTCTCTTTCTTTTTTTTAATCTTTCTCTCTTAAAATAGTGTATGTGGACTGTGAGCGGCGATAGCTGGGTCGGGAATCATCGCGTTGTCTTCAAAAGCATAATCTGATTCTTTTCCCTCCTCGACTTCGACATCAGAAGGCATCAGATCTCTCTCATACTCTTCATCCTCCATTGGGCTTAAGTCCTTAGTAGTTTAGATTTTTCTAAAGCTTCTTCAGTCTGCAATTTTATGTCCAGTGCGGGAGACAGAATACACACGCGCAGACAGAGGGAGAGCTAAGATTCTCCTCCTTCTTTTAATTTTCCTCTCTCCGTTTTTCCCGCGCCTTTTTTGTATGTCGATCCTGTAGTGTGGTAATATCCTCCTTGCTAAAAAGCCCCTCCATTCTCGTAATAGATTCAGAGTACGCCCCAAAGAGAGCTTTCCCCCCCCCCCCCCCAAGTAAAGGCAATGACATAGTCCACCGATTATAGCGGATTCCCCAAAACAGGGGCAAGACGCTTTACCTCCTTTTGTCTTCATATTCCAAAAGTCTGAACCAATATTTAATTGGTTTACTTGCAACACAGAAGTGAACTCCTTGAGCTCGCTCTTCTGTTGACTGTGTGTGCCTTGTGAAAAGTTCACATTTAATTTTGTCTTCAACACCATAACTGACTTTAAAAGGTGACCAGATCTTTTTGTTGAGGATTAATTCCTTTCTCAAGCCATGAACCTCATCTGTCAAATCTCTTACCAAGTCATGTGGATATTGTTCTTCTTCAAAAATGCTTTGTCCCGCATATTACGTCGGCCTTGTTCACGTGTAACCTCTATCTTCATAACTTCAATGTTGAAGCTTCCTTTGATTCCACGGTTTCCTGCACTTTTCTTGGAATTCATCATTGAATTTGACAGCATAATATTACTCTTTGGCATCAGTTTTTCATATTTTTCTGACACACACACAACATGCACACAAACTGAATCACACTCAAACACAAACACATAAGTGGAGTATGTACATTGAATGCGGGTACTGAAAATGACGGAAAGATAATGCAGCAATCACACACATTGAAACACGTGCGAAAAGATAACACAGATGCACAACAAAAATGGAGGTGTTTACGGCTCGGATGCGCAGCAGCACGACATCCACCCCCTCTAAACCTGTGCATCCTCCGGATGGGCCAACTATCTAGGATCATCCAAGTCCACAAACAGGTCAAGTCCATCTTCTGTTTCTAGTAGACCTGTTTCTCGATCAGCTTCATCATCTATGCTCTCTGTTTCTTCTGCTTGTCTTTCTTCTACCTGCTCTTCTTTTGTCAATGCTTCAAGTGCATATTCTTCATCTTCTCTTCTCTTGAAAATCTTGACTCGTTTTCCAGCAATAGGTACCCTCAATACTGTTCCATCTAATTCAGCCAGCTCATAGGTACCATTGTCAAAAACCTGTTTAACTTCATACGGTCTAAACCATCTTTGAACCATTTTTCTCATGCTACTATGCTGATTTTCTAGACTACTGTCATAGACTAGAACCCAATCTCCTTCTTTTATGGCTCTAGGCCTCAAGCGATGCCTTAAATCAAACCTGTCCTTATTTCTGAGACGGGCTGCCTTCAAACGATCAACGGCTAGCTGTACATCTTCTGTCCTTCTCTCTAGTTGACGGATCCGAAGGGCTAACAGCTCTTCCCTTGATAAATTCTCATGCCACGGAAGAACACTCCAAGTGAGAGCACAAATTTCAGTAGGCATGACAGGTTTTTGCCCACACATCAACTCCGCAGGCATGTATCCAGTAGTCACACTATGTGTAGAGCGATCAGCCCACAATGCAAAAGGTAGGAATCTCGGCCAATCTCCAATCCGACCTCTACAAGCTTTTGCCAATGCTTTAACTATTGGCGGATGTCCTCTTTCACTTTTGCCATTTCCCTCTGGATTATAGGCAGTAGTAAGAGCCAATTTAATCCCAAGTCGTGAGAAGAATTCTCTAGCTTCATCAGCATCTAGCTCTCCACGATCAGCTGTAATCTTGCCTATACATCCATACCTGCAAAATATTTCTTCCAACAAGAATTTACATACTGTAGTGGTGGTCTTCGTCCGCAACGGTCTACCTTCAACATAGTTTGTAAGATCCTCCCTAGCCAAGACAAGATATCTCATCTGCCAAAGTCCCACTGGCAAAGTAACCAAGTCGACCACCCACTTGTAATGCATACATAGTGGATAAGTCGGATGCAACTCATCACGATGTCGCACTAAAGAGTAAAGCTGGCAGTCCCTGCAAGTCTCCACAAAGTGAGAAACATCTTTATATATCCCTTTCCACCAGTATCTTTCTTTGATTTTCTCATAGGTAGCCCACACACCTCTATGTCCAGCCCATGAGCTCTCATGAAACTCTCGCATAATCTGTATCTGCATCGCTACATCACAAACTACTCTCAAGGGCAAGCCTCCTCTCTTTCTTGGATGCTTCCAAAGAAAACCATCTTTCAAGAAATACCCATAAGCCTTCCTTCTGATTTTCTTGAATTCATCATCTGTCCAATCAGCTCTTCGAGTCAATGAACTTAGATACTGTCCAATTTGCAGCCACTCATCAACATGAAGTTCTTCAATAAAAGCTTCAACAGTAGATACATGACAATCATGAATAAGGACAGAAGCAGCAAACTCTGTCTCATCATCTTCTGCAAGCATTGACTCCTCATCCTCATATCTTGCTCTAGAAAGCATATCAGCAACTGGATTATCTTTCCCTGCTATGTGTCGAAATTCTGGATTCAATGATTTGATATAGGCAATCCACTGAAGCATCGCTATATCTGGAGTCGAGCAACTAGTAATCATGCCAAGCAAAGGTAAACAATCTGTTTCCACAACCACTGAAGCTCCAATAAAATATCCTTTGTCACACTTCAGTGCAGTGACTACTCCCCACAACTCTCTTTTGATCTGTGGGTATCTCCTTTGTCGCTCATTAAGAACTTTAGCTCCAAAGCGGATAGCATACCTATTTCCATCAGCATCATCCTGTCCCACAGCCCAACCTATGCCAATAGGGCTAGTATCAACTGCCAACATGATCGGCCGTCCACACTGATAATCCGCCTTGCATAGAGTAGGAGCTGATTGCAACAGCTTCTTGAGCTTACGCATGGCTTTTGAATGCTTCTCATCCCAATGAAATTTCTGCCCCTTTCGAAGCAGCTGATAGAGAACATCTGCAATATGAGCAAAATGAGGAATCCAAATCATGTAAAATACACAAGCTCCCACAAATCTCCGCACTTCTGAAGTAGTCGAGCAATACTCTGCAATCCTGTTTATGGCATCCACCTTTGCAGGAGAAGGCTTTCTGCCATAATATCCAACCATATGCCCAACTATGATGACTTCATTAACACCAAAGACAGATTTCAGCCCTGAAAGTGTCAAATTTACCTCCTCTAATCGTGTCAATATTTGCTCACAAGCAATCAAGTGGTCAGCCACAAACTGTCTACATCCACGCAAATCAAGACTTTCATTCTTTTCTTCTTCTACACAACCCTTAATAGGCACATCATCTAGAAAAGGCATGGTATACTGCGGAATATAGTCTCGAAGAACTCTATGCATAGCATTCATCATATGAGCAACTGAGTTTGTAGCACCTTGTGGCAAGGTACACATCCTCACAAGACCAATAGGTGTCTGCATAGTAGTAATATCCCTACTTTCCAAGGCAAGCTGAAACTGATCATAACCTGAATACAAGTCTCCTAGAGAATAGATGGCTCGTCCTGCAAAAGCCTCAGCAAATTCATCCACAACTGGACCTGTTCCCACATTCCTGATTGTCACTTTGTTCACGGGCTGCATATCCTGAATAAATCTCAAAGTACCATTCTTCTTTGGTACAGTAAACCACCTGTTAGAATAAGGTGCAGAAGAGGGTTCCAAAATCCCCATTTTAATCTTCTCATTCAGCAACTATATCAGCTTTGGCAAGTGTGCTTTAGGCACAGGTATAGGACGTATATTCCATGGTACATGAGGAACAGTGAAGATGACCATAGGTGCAACCAATTCGGGACTAATGCAGCCAATTTCATGTGGAAAGAAAGCAAATGCCTTACCATGACGTCCAAGCATCTCTCTAAAACATTCTTTTTCCACTGGAAGCAAAAAATCATCATTTCCAATCTTCAATTCTGCAAGAGTTTCAGCAGTAAACTTATGTCCAATATTTGCAGGGTCCCTCAACATAGGCTGCTTCATAGCTTTTTCAATCTGTTCATCACTATCAGAAGGAAGCGGGCCTGCAACCGGCTTAACCTTCTTATCAACTGTTTTATATTTTGTGTCAACCTTGGCATCATTCAAGCACTCTTTTCTTTGCTGCAATTTCTGCAAATTTTCCGCATCTTTCAAATCTGTTGGCTGAAAAATTTCAGCCTTTAGCTCTATGGACTGCATGGGTGCAGCCTGAAACTCTGTATGCAGAAATTTTTCTGCATTCAACTCTGTTGGCTGAATGAATTCAGCCCTCGGCTCTATGGACTACATAGATGCATCCTGAAACTCTGTATGCAGAAATTCTTCTGCATTCAACTCTGTTGGCTGAATGGATTCAGCCCTCTGCAATTCTATTAGCTCATCAAGATCAGCCATAAATTCAGTTTGCTGAGTTTTCTCAGCCTCCAACTCTGTTTGCAGCATAAAACCAGAAATTTCCTGAAACATTTCAAGGTTTGCACAGGTATGATCTTTGAACCCTTGCATACATCAATTTTCAGCATTGCTCTCATCTCAAACAATGTATCTGCATAAGACATCCCTTCATACAATCCATCCACATGCTCTTCTGCTTGCAAAATACCTGCATTCTTCAACTCTTTCTCCTTATGACCAATGTATTGCCTGGCAGCTCTAGGCAAATCTGAAATTTTCTGATAACTCACTGAACTATCTGAAGAAAAACCAACAAAATTATTGGAGAAAGACTGGCTGCCAGGAGGCGAGATCTCCTCTTTTCTCCGCTCCGTACCACTAGCGTCTCGCAAGACAGCGGTACCTAATGAAAATCCAACTCCTTCGCAGGTAATGGTGCCTCACGCAAAGAATCCCTGTTTCTCGGATGATTTACCCAAACAGTCATAAACTGAACAGCTCGCATACCATCTTTACTGCGTATCCGCGCATAAGCTGACCCGTCATCCATCACTTTTGTTTCCATTCTTGCTTCTGTAATGAAAGGCTGTCCAAGAATAATCGGATAAGAGCATGAATCCTGAACAAAGCAATGATAATCCTCTTCAACATTACCAATAGAAATTCTAATACTCGGACAAGCAGCATACATATCACCAGAAGTATTATTGGCGGCTCTCATGCGCCAGCCATGCTCTGCATCCATAGGCCACTTGCCACTCTCATAAACACCTCGAGCAATAAGATTAATCTCAGAACCATGATCAACTAAAGCGATCAAGGGAATTTGTTTCTCTCCAATCCTTACCATTGTCTCAGTGGTTGCTCTAGCCCAATGACTTCGTGAAAAATGGCTGCGAGGAATGAGAATAGGGGTCTCATCATCTTCATACTGCATAGGCTGTACTATTTTCTCCAATTGCGGATTAACAGAAGCATTCTCAACCATCACTGCATCATCATGCTCTTCCCCAAGAGCTCCATGTCATAATCCCTGTAAAGCAGGTCCTTCCATCGCATGTCATTTCCTCCGCAAAAGATCCTGCATCTGATCCTGTATTTCTCTTCTAGCAATCCCAAGAGCCTCTCCAATAGTAAAAGTGACTTCACTATTCAAAATTCTTTCATGAAAAATCTTACTCATATCCGTTTGCATATCAAGGTCTGACAAGAGCTTGAATCCTGGTTCTTTTCTTGGTTGCCTCTTTTCTTTCTGCTTGTCTCCCATTGGTTGATCAGAACCTGTTTGAGCTGGAGAATTTGACATAGGTGGAGCTGTAACAGGTGGTGAAACAAAGTCACCCCCTCTAGTCTTTTTGGAGGAGCTAGGACCCTCCTCATCTCTTCTTCTCTTTTCTTCAACCATGGCATCTAAACCCTGCGTTTTAGCCATATAAGCAAAAATAGAATACCTGTCAACAGGAGAATCCCATCCTGTTTCTCCTCGGATGCTAGAGCCCACACACGTCATAGTAGAAGTTTGAACTTTCCCTCTTCTCGCTATCTCCAAGGCAGAAGACCATAAAGTAGAGTCTCCATCATATTTCTGCTCAAGCTGGACTCCAAAAGCTGAAGCATCTCCTCTAACACTCACATAAGCTGATCGCGCAGCCATATCATCAACAAGCTTCTTCATACCTCCCTTACCAAAGTTCGTGTCAAGAGGAGCGCCAGTCTCTGTCAGCCATATCTTCCCATCTTGTCCCCAGAACACTACATTCTTCTTACGTGCTTCCTGAAAAGCATCACAATCTCTGCAGTGTTGGTGCTCTGTACTATCACACCAAATACATCGTCGCCCTTTTCTTTGACCAGCTAGAAAAGCAGTCACTAGAGCACGTGCTACAGTAGGTACTGACATAAGTTGCTCCTTTAACTTACCAACTTCAGCTTTGACTGCTTCAATCGTCAAATCCGCCAAGCCTTTAATAACATCATCTACATATAAGGGCACTGGAGCAGAAGGAACTGGTGGATTCACAACAGGAGGAGTAGGTTTAGGCAAAGAAGTTGCAGCAGGGATAGAAGAAGAAGTCTCCAAAGATTTCTCAGGAACTGATCCTGTATTTCGATGCAATCTTACTCTCCTGTGCTGCTTCTTAACAAGAGCATTCACAGCATCAATGACATGTCTCCACTCAGTCTTTAAACCTGAATCAGTAGCTTGATCTTCCAAAAGATCATCCAACTTTTCCTGTAAATCAGCATCTGCAGCTTGCAAAAATAACTCCACTTTCTGCATCTCCAAAGCTTGCTGTTCAGTCCCATCCAACTGATCATAACGGCTTTCAAACTCTCGCAGAAGAGCGGTAACAGAAAGTCCCTTATTAGGCATAGAAACCCATGCTAAAAAATTCATGCGATTCATAAGACCTGTATCCTCCAGGAAATATTCATCTTTTAATGCCTTTTTAAATTCAGCCCAACCTGCATGTGCTTCTTGAATTTCTGCAATTCGACCTTCAAGAGCGCGCACCACGATCCGCAAGAAGTAGCGGCTCCAAACATCTTGAGAAACCCCAAAAAACTTCATCTTTTCTTCATATAAATGCAGGTAAGTTGACACTTGCTGGCCATTAAACTGCTTCATCTCCTGTTGGAAAGCTTTCAAGGCATCCATAGCATCACTGTCTCGTTTTGCATGAGCTTGCTGCTACATATACATGGTAAATGACTGAAACAGGTTCTTCATAACATTATCATCTGTCATCTCTTCTTGCGAGTCTCCCATCTTGCTGATGACGCAGCACTTTCACGTCGGGTTCACCAGAAATGTCGTAGATTTCGTGTAAGGGCTGCTGAACACGGAGTTCAAGGTACAGCAATGGAAGAGACTAACAAGAAGAAAATTGAATTGTTGATGCCAAAGTTCACTATATTCCTTGTCAAATGAGTTACAAGAAGTTCATGTTCATAATAAACTGAAGTTCAACTGAAGTTCATCATAAATTGTTTCCATTCAGATGTTCTCCTATTCTTCTTTTCAGCATTTAATGTAGTGATCTCCTCTTTCATACATGAAAAGCAATTACAACAAATTGTTCATCCTTTGAGTTGTTTAGGAATGACACAAGATTGACACCTATTTGTGAGTCTTTGACAGAAAATTCCTGTTATGAAGCCACCAGCAAAGCTAATTGCAAGCTGTATAGAATCACAAATTCCAACTTGTGTTGAATGAATTTATGGCTAAAGAATAGGATAATGCCACAGCCACTTCACCGTGAGATGATTGGAACCATCTGAAAGCCTCACAATTGATTAAGTTTGATAAAAAGTAGTAGTATTAGATGCTTGTTGCATTCGTGGTATAACAGTCCTATTGAAATCTGCTGTCCAGAAACAAGGAAACAACACAGAATGCATGCTTCATTCTTTGGTTTGCCATCCAGGGTCCTTCCAGGCCTTCCTTGACAACGTCATCGTATATGGTATGTCCTGATTCGAAATTGACAAGCACAGATGAGCCTTTGAGGAGAGTGACGAAGGTGTAATTATTCAGCTGGACATGTTTTGGATTCGATTGTAGAGGTGGAAAGCATCATTCTTGGTGCTGGCACCAATATTCTGAAGAGCCATGGCTGCTGACCTCAACTAGCCTTTACAACTCAATAAGGACCTTCATCAGGATTAAAAAGCCGAATGTCCTCGCTTTCAGACCACCCGTTATAGGTGCCCAAAAGAAGTAAGAAGAAAGAGGGCATGTGTATGGACACCCCTCAGTCTGAAACTTTCTGAGCCCGCCGATGCATACAATTATCGCTCAAAATTGAGCCACGAAGCATGCAGGCAGTTTGTAACTCCTCACACAATGAGATCTTTCATCAACTGCTTGTATGCATAATGGTCTGTCATGCTGAATGAATAAATTCGCTTTTCTGCACCTTTCTTGATATCATTAACCAGGTGATCTTGCAGTTGAAGCACCCGCAAGCGAGAAGCATTGAGATTTTCCTGCGAATCTCCAGTTACTTCTCCTTCCTCTCGTATTCCTGGTTGATTTTACGTTTCTTGTCTTCCACATACTGTAGCTTCAGGAGCTGGAACTCCTCTTCGGCAGAAATGACAATCTCCCGAGCTTTCTCTTCCGCGTCGTATTTGATGAAGGCCACCAAGCGCCATATTTCAAAAGAGACGTCATCATCATTCATTTGCCTGAAAGGGGAGGCAAGGCGTGTCGTAAAATGTCTCTGGGAGGTTCTCTGATAAGGGAGCTCTGCGGGCGTATGATCCTGCGCGTTGTATGATCCAGACACAGACACAGAGAGCCAGAGAGATTCTTCTTTTTCTTTTTTTTTATCTTTCTCTCTTAAAATAGTGTATGTGGACTGTGAGCGGCGATAGCTGGGTCGGGAATCATCGCGTTGTCTTCAAAAGCATAATCTGATTCTTTTCCCTCCTCGACTTCGACATCAGAAGGCATCAGATCTCTCTCATACTCTTCATCCTCCATTGGGCTTAAGTCCTTAGTACTTTAGATTTTTCTAAAGCTTCTTCAGTCTGCAATTTTATGTCCAGTGTGGGAGACAGAATACACGCGCGCAGACAGAGGGAGAGCTAAGATTCTCCTCCTTCTTTTAATTTTCCTCTCTCCGTTTTTCCCGCGCCTTTTTTGTATGTCGATCCTGTAGTGTGGTAATATCCTCCTTGCTAAAAAGCCCCTCCATTCTCGTAATAGATTCAGAGTACGCCCCAAAGAGAGCTTTCCCCCCCCCCCAAGTAAAGGCAATGACATAGTCCACCGATTATAGCGGATTCCCCAAAACAGGGGCAAGACGCTTTACCTCCTTTTGTCTTCATATTCCAAAAGTCTGAACCAATATTTAATTGGTTTACTTGCAACACAGAAGTGAACTCCTTGAGCTCGCTCTTCTGTTGACTGTGTGTGCCTTGTGAAAAGTTCACATTTAATTTTGTCTTCAACACCATAACTGACTTTAAAAGGTGACCAGATCTTTTTGTTGAGGATTAATTCCTTTCTCAAGCCATGAACCTCATCTGTCAAATCTCTTACCAAGTCATGTGGATATTGTTCTTCTTCAAAAATGCTTTGTCTCGCATATTACGTCGGCCTTGTTCACGTGTAACCTCTATCTTCATAACTTCAATGTTGAAGCTTCCTTTGATTCCACGGTTTCCTGCACTTTTCTTGGAATTCATCATTGAATTTGACAGCATAATATTACTCTTTGGCATCAGTTTTTCATATTTTTTGTGACACACACACAACATGCACACAAACTGAATCACACTCAAACACAAACACATAAGTGGAGTATGTACATTGAATGCGGGTACTGAAAATGACGGAAAGATAATGCAGCAATCACACACATTGAAACACGTGCGAAAAGATAACACAGATGCACAACAAAAATGGAGGTGTTTACGGCTCGGATGCGCAGCAGCACGACAACGGGGTCAAACACAAGACGGGACTTATGGTTTTAGGCATGGGGATTTTTGTGGAAAGGCCTTACGAATGGTGCTTAAGAAAAAGGAGCTTACTAATGGCTTGTGGGCTTTGAAGCCTATTTGAGAAAACCTGTTGCGAATGAACTTGTGGGATTTAGGCCTGTGGGAACATAGGTTTTAAGTGAGGGCTTTTAAACCCCCTCCCGGAATGATCCCGTGTGTACAAGGTCTTAGGCCTTGCTTCTTTAAGAAGCTTCCATAACTTAGGAAAATTCTGATTTCCCCCTAAATCCACGTGGTCAAAGGAGGAGAAAAGAAAGAAAAAAAAACTTGAAATGGAGGGGATGACGATGATTGTCAGGGAGTCCGCGGGGAAAAGGATGGCGGCGCTGGCGGCAGGTCTGGCGGCAGCTGGCGGCTTCCTCTACACTTGGTGCAGCATCTTCAGGCCCTCCCTCTTCACTTCGTCAACTAGAAAAGCTCCTGGCCACGAACAGCAATGTAGAGGCGGCAGTTGACGTGCAGTGCCTTTTGGCCCTCCACTCACAACACGGCGTGATTGCCCCCTGCGTGGAATGCCTCCTCCAGCGATTGACCCTCCAGATTATCACTACGACCCTCTCCCTTCTCACCCCTTAGAGAGGGGTATTTATAGGAAGAGATAAGGCCTTCTCTTCCCCCCACGTGTTTGGTCGCATGTAGACTCCCCTCCACCTCATTCACTCTCCCATTTCAGTACCATCCCCTTCCTCAGCCACGCTTCGGCTGGGGAAAGGTAATAAATTTTTTTGCATTAAATCTATATTTATCCCTTATCCTCCTCCCAAAAGGAGGTTCCCATGAGAAATACGGGTTTTCTAAGCCATGTCTTGATTTGGGCTCGGTGGCGAGTATGTTAGATTAGCCCGTCCCAATGTAACATTGTCACTTCCCCGAGACTTCACCTGGCCTTTATAATATATATATATATATATAAACAAGAATATTACAATCATCCATGAGGGGGAGACAAAAAATGTGCCGTGCTGCTCCATGCCATATCCATGCTTCTTCATCCAGGTTTTTTGATCAAAAATTGAGCAAAGGGGGGGGGGGGTTAAAAGCTCCAAAGGGCACTCCCCCTTTGGTCCTCTTGAATGTCCACCTTCTAAAATCTTGTCCAAGTTGTGGCCCCTTCCTCTTCCGGGCTCCGTTTTGAGCTCTGAAAAATCCTGCGCATCAGTATTGACATCCCACACAGACTAGCAGCTCCCGACATCCCACATGGTAATTAGAAAAATTATAAAAAATCCACAAGTGTTGCTCGGGTGCCTTTTAAAAGCCGTCTTTCACTTGGTGCTTAAAATCGTCCTAGCTGCAACCGCCGCCTTTGATGTTAAATATTTTTCCCCTAAATTACGGATTTTTTGGCAAATTTTAGGCACATCCCGGGCTCAAAACTCCACTCTCATTGGCGACCACGGGATAGGGCAACTCAGCTTGTCGAATCCCACAACAGATCTGCACATAACAACCAAAGGAAGCATCAAGCTGATACAAAATAGATACATATTAAACACAGCACAATGCTCACCCTACCCCTTGACAAAACCAAGGCATGAAATCCACAAGGAGTAGGCCTAGCATATCTGACAGAAGGTCCAAAGCTAGTCACTAACTGACTGCTCCAACACGGCCAAACTAAAAAGAACTATCAAAGAGGTTGCCCTAAGTGGTGGCCTGAACTACCTACCTAACTAAGGACAACACAACTAGGAGCTCCTACTAGGTGAGGACTCCTATAGCCTGATTAAGAAGTATTTTCTTTTAACACATTTCTTCTTTTAGGTTTTTATTTTTCCCATAGTCGGGCGTATAAAAAGGAGAGAGCTGAGCGTAGTGACCCAAGGAGAACAGGGTATCGGCCTCAGGTCCTGTCTCAGTATCCAAGAACCTACCAAGCCCTCGCAAAGCGACACTTCATCCTTTTCTGATGCTCACTTTTATTTTCACTCCAACCTTCCTTACTTTCTTCTTTTCTAGCCAGACGCCACCCTTAGGAAGACAAGGCATCGGCCCCGGGTCAGACTCGTCCCCAAGAACCTACCAGGCCTTCGCAAGACGATGATCAACTGCTTATAAATTTTCCTTTCTTTTCTTTTCTATTTTTATAAGGGTTAGAACCCCTTTTTACACACCTTTGTATATATTTATTTTCTTTGAGATATTCAGGGTTTTATCATCATCATTTTTCCTTTTGGCAGGCTTCTCTAACTGCCTCACAACTAACAAGAACTCCTAGAACAGCTGCCTAGTAGGCTAGTAGAACAGGGTCATTAGGACTACTTTCTAAAAAAAGTCTTTCGATGCCTGACAATGTCTTTACAGGAGGCAACAACTACTCAGCCCTCCCTCAAACATACCTAACCTAAACGTGGGACTTCATGCCTTGGACACCGGTCCCCAACAAGAAAATAAAATCCCTTACAAGTATACAGATACATATAGCATAAAAACCATGGTACTCGTAAAGGAGAGATATCGCCGAGATAGGGCCACAAGAAGCTTCTTGTGCGACATAGGCTCCTTCCAAGCTCTTCTTTAAACCTATCTAGCATAGGACTAAAACAAGAAACCATTAACCGCACCTGTACTAAACAGACAACTGGCCCTCTTGGCCTAATGAAATAAAGCATTTCACTACAAAAACTGATCGGCCCTCTTGGCCTAATGAAATAAAACAGAATAGCACCTACACATCCCTCCCCAAAATAGTATAGATATACAATAATATGCTCCTTTCCAAGGAGGAAAAATAGGACTCACAGCCCTAAACTAAATGCATAAGATTATGACCCATCCCTCCTACATATATCGCAAGAGGTGTATGCAAAAAAAGTTGTCTAATTAGCCTATGGGTCCCGGATAACAATGGTAGATTGGTCTCGAATACTCTTTTCATCACCCATATCAACCATCGCCTGCCATATATTGCATGCTCTGATAACATTCCCCATAAGCGACAGAGTCCTGTCTCATTATTGATAGCAATATCCAAACTAGGACCACTGTTGAAGAAAATGTCTTCTTCATAAGCAAGATTTGCCAATGAATCCGCAAACTGATTCCAGTAACGTGGAATCAGCTGAAAAGACACTCTCTCAAACTCCTCAAGTAGGGTCATCGCAGTTCGATGATACATACAAAGGATGGGATCCCGCACTATGTATGTCCCATCTAGCTAATTCAAGATCAACTAGGAATCCCCTTTTACTAACAACCGACGAATATCACATTGTTTGGCAATATGCAGTCCCATAATCAAGGCTTTATAATCTGCCATATTGTTAGTGAATCCTACACCGAGATAAGCAGCTAACTTCATCGTAACTCTACGTCGGGGATCTCGGATTACTACTCCAACACTCCCTTTTTTATTAGGGCCCCTGGATGCCCCGTCAAAATATAATGTGTACATCCACAATGGGTTTACATAGCTTGCCATCACAAACTCCTCTATTCGTAATTATGGTAGTCAAAATTTAGCATGTTTATAGGATGAACTGACGGCTCCATCCCACCTTTTTCATTAAACTCAACAGGGATACTTGTCAATATTAGTAAGTAGTGATGGCAGAAGACTTTGATCTCTCACACAAAGGTTCCATCTTCTTAATCAATCACTGTGTATCTTTTACTCCACCAGATAAGTTTCCCTTGATGGTATCTTTGCTCCAGATATGGGTGCTCCAACTAAGGAATTAACCGCCCCATCAACCAGTTTTAAGCTCTTTTGCAGGTCTCAAATCAGCCCCAGCATGGACCTGCAATGCATTTTTCCGTATTAGCATACTTAGAAATAATAATGTTTAATCTTATTAAGATTAACCTTATTTTTAAATTCTACTCCCTACAGATCAGCTAGTAGGGCTATAGACCTATTTTTCCCTATCCTAACAATCTTGTAGGGGCCTTTCCATCTAGGTTCCAGCTTCCCTGGAAATAGCTCCCTACGTACATCATAATACAAAACTAATTGCCCTTTTTTAAAGGTATACTTCTTTGCTTTAAGATCGTGCAACTGCTTCATCCGAAGTTTAATTAGCTACCTCCTGGTGTAATAAGCTCTGCAATTTCAGTTCATCCAGGTGGGCTATGGTCATGAAACGTTCAAAGAGTGAATCCTCATCTCCCAAAGAGTGGTTAATTGCAAACCGTATGGTTGGCAACTCAATTTCGAGGGGTAACATACACTCTTCCCCATAAACTAATTTAAATGGAGTATGGCCGGTAGCTCGCTTGAACGTTGTATTGTACACCCATACTGCCACATACAACTTCCTGTCCCAGTCTCATTTCTTCTCAGAGACTATTTTAGACAAAATACCCACAAGCTGCTTATTAGTACTTTCGACTTGTCTGTTGGCTTGCAGATTATAAGGGGTTATATTATTGTGCTTGATTTGCCAAGCTTTAGTCAGGTTTTGATCACTTTATTCAAAAAGTGGGTTCCACGGTCCGACACTAGTTTCTTCCGTGGACCGAAACGACAGATAATCTGCTCTAAAAGGAAACTTGTAGTCTCTTTTGCATTGTCTTGCCTCGTCGCCCGTGCTTCTGACCATTTTGTAAAATAATCAGTTGCTACTATAATGTACCTCTTTTGGGTAGTAGACCACGGGGTGATAGGACCCACAAAGTCAATGCCCCACTTCTCAAATGGAAGGATAGCCGTGATAGGCGTAAGTGGGCATTTCCTATTCTCTCTGTTGTCATGTCTTTGATAGGTATCACATCTCTTAACATACTGGAATCTTGGAAGATGGACGGCCACCAATATCCAGCTCTTAAAGCTTTCTGTGCCGTCAACCGTCTAGCGAAGTGCCCTCCACATGCAGAGTCATGGCACTCCTCCAAGATGAAAGGAACCTCGTTAGGCATCACACATTGGTGATAGATATCATCAACACCCTGCCGATATAGTGTTCCTGCAATCAAGGAAAACTTCAAAGCTTGTTATCTGATTTTCCTCTTTTCAGATTTTGATAAACTAGCTCCAATCTCTCCCATTGATAGATAATGCGTGATAGCAGCATACCAAGATAAGATAGAAGCTCTATCAATTTTAAACATTTCTTCAATATCACTTCCTTCAGTCAAAGTCTCTTTCAGCTCCCCAAAATCCACAAAGCATTCCACAATACCTTGCAACCTCAGTGGCTTACTCTTAATATCATAATCGAACTCTTGCAAAGTGATTAACCACTTTGCCAAACGATCAGGCAGTTGTAGCTTGTTCATAAGAAATCTAAGCCCTTCCGCCTTCGTATAGAAAACTACCTTCTCATAGAGGATGTAGTGCTTGAATTTTTTAGTCGCAAAGACCATCGCAAGGCACAACTTCTCCATATAGGTGTAGTTAATTTCTGATATGCCCAATTTTCGACTAGCAAAATCTATCGAATGATACTACTTTTCCTCCCAGATTTGGGCTAAACAGCAGATGATACTATGGCTACTAAAAATATGTAAAATACCTCGCCTCTTTTAGGTGCTTTTAAAATAGGTGCTTTTACTAGCTCCTGTTTCAAATCCTCAAAAGCTACCTTACAAGGGTCGCTCCATACAAATAGACAACTAAAGGATAATAAGATTGTTAGTGGCAACATCCTTTCTGCCAAGGCACTTATGAACTTCCGATAGTACCTTATTGCAAAAAGCTATGTACCTCTTTCGGAGTGTGTGGTGGACTCATAGCGACTATAACCTTGATCTTTTCAGGGTCAGTTGCGATTCCTACTGAACTGACCACATGGCCTAGCAATAGCCCATAAGGCACTCCAAAGACACACTTCCGTGGGTTAAGAGCGATACAAAATTGTCTGCAGCGCTCAAAGCACTTTCTTAAAATAATCCACATCCTTTCCCTTACAGTGGCTACCCCCAGTCATCGATAAATACTTTCCACTCATCTAGGAAGATACCACCAAAGGTCTTGTCTGCTGTTCGTTGCCATGATCCATGTGCATTGCACAACCCAAAATCAATCACATGGTACGTAAAAGTACCAAAGACTGTAAGAAAGGCTGTTTTCAACTTGTCCTCTTTTGCAATTGTCATCTGGTTGTGGTGCACAGATCGGACGCCGTATGCACGCGTAGTGAGCGTCAAAAGGTCCCTAAGAACAAAAGAACTCTACTTTTTGCACAAAAAACAATGAAGAAAGCTTGCACGACATGAACAAGAGACTAATTGGGTGCAATCTCCCCCCATGCCTTGTGTGAGCACTCCGCAAAGCATGTATTTTATATATTATTGATCTTCAAGCTCAAAAAATAGCCCAATTTACAATTAGCACACTTTAGCTTTTGTGTTTGCTTTTGTGCCACTAAAGAATTAGAGCTATTGGGCACCCAAGGAGTCAGGCGGTACCCAAATACAATGTCCAATACAAATATTTAAATCATGTGCCCATGCACATACAAAATTAATAAATAAATATCAAGCACTTTAATAAATAAGCGCGTCAAAATATGGATGCCATGCCTAAGATACACGCCCATCAAAAATTGATGATAATTTGAATACACGCTATCTTCCAATGCTTCCCAATGCCACCACTGCTTGCTCTACACATCAACTGAAGCATTCACAATTGTTAGAAAAATAATACAATTAAACCGACAAAAGTGAATACCTAGTAGTCTTCAACTACAAAAATAAATTGGTTAGAAATCAATCCTAACCTTAATTTATTATGAGTGCGCACTCTAAACTCATAAACATTTATTAATTTAAATATATATTTTGCGGAATCACCCGCTATGGAATCACCCACTTACACATTAAATTAACAAAACGGCCAAAAAGGATAGGCGTCCCCATCGATTTTTCGCACAAAGAATCCACTTTGTGTATGAGCCCCAGTAGTAAAATTTTACGGAATCCATTACAAAACCTCACAGAATCCACCATGGAATATGCCTCCTGGCATCATACCCTGAGGGTGGGATAGCAATTGTCCTCAATCGCTATTAGCTCAATGTGGAGCTAGCAGTGTGAGGAAAGCAGTTAGGTATCTAGCGTGCATCCATTGGGCCTCTTCAACAGGATGATTTTTAAACTTGACTAAATATCTAGAATATCTATGGCCAGTTCTAGTGGTCATAAAGTCAGTATCTATAATAGTTTCAGGCTCAAGGATTTTAGTTTCATCATCTAGCAAAGGAGGGTTTTCATAGATAGGGTGTACAGGTAATTGTTCTCTAAAGGGTCATAATAAACTGATATGGAAGGTGTTGTGGATTTTCCAATGTTGTGGTAATTCTAGTTTAAAGGCATTGTCGTTGATTTTGTGTGTGATCTTGAATGGTCCATAAAATCTAGGTGCTAATTTGACAATGGGGTGCTTATCTACACTTTGTAATCCTCGTTTTTCAATTCGTAACCAAACATAATCATTAACTTTAAAATTCATAGCCTGTCTTTTCTTGTTTACTTATTTTGTGTATGATTGCTGGGCTTTGGCAATCATATCTTTAACTTCATAAAAAATAGTAGCATGCATGTTAGCAATATCATCAGCAATTTGAATTTTGTTTGATAATGATGTAACAGGTGTAGACAATCGATATCCATAAATAATTTCAAATGGTGCTTTCTTTGTGGCTGTATGTAGTGTGTTATTATATGCAAACTGAAGTAAATGTAGATATGTATCCCATGTGTGTGGTTTTGAAATGGTGTAAGCACGCAAAAGATCTAAAATAGTACTATTAGTAGCTTCTATTTGACCATTTGTTTCAGGATGAAATGCAGATGAAAAATCAATATTTGTTCCTAAGTTAGCAAACAAAGTAATCCAAAAATTATTACAAAATCTAGAATCACGATCAGAAATAATGACTTTTGGTAAACCATGGCTAGTAAAAACAGTTTTCAAAAACAATTGAGCAGCTTTCATTTAGTATAATCACCAATTTTCAAAAACAGTTTTCATTTAGTATAATCACCAATTTTAATTTCTAAATTATGCACCTCTTGTGTTCCATTATATCTCGTACCTAAGAATGCAGCCTTGATGCAATAATGTGTAGAAACAGTTTGTAAATTCAATTCTTTGACCAATTTTGCAGAAATAAAGTCATGTGTGCTCCCATCATCATGTAAAATAGTCTTTTCTTTACCATGCACAAAACATTTCATTGTTAATAAGGAATGGGGAGTTGGCATACCTGGCAAAGTATCAGAAGTAGTACTAATGTCCTCATCTTCTTCCGTAAAGTCCGGCATCTCTTCACATTCTTCATCTTCTATTGCTCCCAAATAATTGATATGAACAGATGGCTTTTTGGATTGACAATTGGCTGCTAGATGTCCAGGTTGATGGCATTTGTAACAAACTATGGGTTTTGCTTTGGATACATTATTGGTAATGGCAGGAAGTTTAGGAATGTTAGGATTTGACTATAGGGATGGGTTAGGGTTTGGACTTGTGTTTGATGGTAAGGCAGGTGGTCGTGTCCAAGATTTACGGAATGAAGATGGAAGAAAATAACTTTGATTGAATCTTAAAAATTTTGAATTGAATTGTTTGGAACCAAAGTTACCATTAGTTGGAAATTGTTGTGGTCACTTGTCTCATCAGCGAATTTTGTCTTCAGTGTCATGGCCCAAGGAAATTGCATCTTCAAGGTTTGTTGGCTTGAACATATTGACCTCCGCATAGAAATGTCCAAGTAGGCCAGACATAAACTTGCGTTTATGAGTTGCTTCTCAGGTACATCTTTGAGCATTCATAGTTGCAATAGAGCACTCTAGAAATGCTCAGTATATTGGGAAATAGGTTCGCGATCCCTTTGTTGTAGAAGATCCCATTGCTTGATTGCTTTTTCGTGGAATTGGGGAGGAAGGAAATTCTGCAAAAATTTCTTTTGGAAAGTCTCCCAAGTAGTGGGACAATCAACGCTCTTGGGGACCACAGTCCACCATAAGGATGCTCGGTCAACTAAATGGTTAGTGACACATTTAATTTTGTCTTTCTCACCATATGATTCTTCATGGAAATAATCATCAAATTGACTGATAAAAGCTAGTACAGACTTTCCATTGCATGATCCATTGAAAGTACGAAATTTGAAGTTTCTTTTACTTATCTTTGTTTCTTTGCGAATAGATTGGGCTTCAAGTGTTGTATCGATGGTACATTGTATAAGATCTTCATGTTGCGATCCATCTTGGTCGGTGGTAGATCATTGCAGATTGGCCAATTGAGCTTGTAAAGCTTGTCGTGCTCTTCGTTCTTCTTGTAGTTGCATCATAATCAAATCCAACTTTTGCTCCATTGTTGGTTCAGGTAGATCACCTTCAGCCATAAAATCTTCCATGGTTTGATCAGTCATTCTGCAAAACACACTCGAAACCTTGTTAGCGGGATGAGCATAGCTCAAAGGCGGGTTTACAAGGCTTGTATATATATATTTTAGTTTGGCTTTTGTAGTATTTCTCCTTTACAATTGTGAAATTCGATGTTACAACCGCGTTCCAAGAAAGTAATTTTGCATATAGACTGCGTATAGATGATTGTTTGCTGTAATTTGCTTCGGTCTGTTCACAGGTGTGAATAGGGGCTTCTAGAGGGTACTAAACTGAGTCGTGTGTTGCTGAGTATAAACTTCCTTTATGATAGTTGTTGAAGATGACTTGTAGGACCTTATTGACTTGGGTAACTTAGAGAACTTGGAGTTTTAAGCTTTAATGACTAAGCTTGGATTTTAAGGACCTGAGTATGATAGTTCGTGCTGCCGCCGCAAACGGATGAATTTGATTAATAAAGCTTTTAGTTAAGCTTCTTTTGAAGCTTAATAAGCTTATTACTAAAGTTTGAAAAGCTATGGCTGAGATTTCTTATCTGTTCTTCACAACTTCTTGAAGGATCTTCCGGCGTGGTCCTCCGCCTCTGCAGAGGCTGGTCCCTCGCGATCTGAGTGTACAGCAGGAGGTTCTTGACTGCCAAGAACACGTTGGTATCAACCGTTCACCATGAGACTGACTGTAGAGCTCGATCGTTCTAGGAGCTTCGCCTTTGCGCGAGATGGTAAGCGATTGGAATCTCTCAATCTCAGCTTCTCTCTGATACCACTGGTGCACAAATTGGATGCCGTATGCGCATGTAGTGAGCGCCAGAAGGTCCCCAAGAACATAAGAACTCTTCTTTTTGCACAAAAAACAATGAAGAAAGCTTGCACAACATGAACAAGAGACTAATTGAGTGCAATCTCTCCCCATGCCTTGTGTGAGCGCTCCACAAAGCATGTATTTTATATATTATTCATCTTCAAGCTAAAAAAATAGCCCAATTTACAATTAGCACGCTTTAGCTTTTGTGTTTGCTTTTGTGCCACTAAATAATTAAAGCTATTGGGCGCCCAAGGAGTCAGGTGGTACCCAAATACAATGTCCAATACAAATATTTAAATCATGTGCCCATGCGCATACAAAAGTAATAAATAAATATCAAACGCTTTAATAAATAAGCATGTCAAAATATGGACGCCATGCCTAAGATACACGCCCATAAAAAATTGATGATAATTTGAATACATGCTATTCTCCAATGCTTCCCAATGCCACCACTGCTTGCTCTATATATCAACTGAAGCATTCACAATTGTTAGAAAAATAATACAATTAAACTGACAAAAGTGAATACTTAGCAGTCTTCAGCTACAAAAATAAATTGGTTAGAAATCAATCCTAACCTTAATTTATTACGAGTGTGCACTCTAAACTCATAAATATTTATTAATTTAAATATGTATTTTGTGGAGCCACCCGCTATGGAATCAACCGCGTACACATTAAATTAACAAAATGCCCGAAAAGGATAGGCGTCCCCATCGACTTTTCGCACAAAGAATCCACTTTGTGTATGAGCCCCGATAGTAAAATTTTATAGAATCCACCGCAAAACCTCACGGAATCCATCGTGGAATATGCCTCCTAGCATCAGGTTGTATCCTGCTAACCAATCCATGAACGAATATATTTTCCTACCCACTAATTGATCCAAAATCTAGTCAATAAATGGCAACGGGTAGTAATCCTTAACCATTTGCTTATTCAGTTCTCTAAAATCTACACATAGTCGGATCTGGTTGTTTTTCTTCTTCCTCATGACAACTGGTGAACACCATTTTGTGTGCCGTACAGGAAAGATTAAACCAGCTTTCCGTAACTTTTGTAACTCCTCAAACAGCCCGTCCCTCAATTCAAAAGGCATACGCCTTACTTTCTGACACACAGGATAACTACATTCTTTTACATGAATAGTATGAATAGCCAGGCTGGGAGGAATGCCTCTCAGCTCGTCATAATTCCAAGCAAAAATGTCGCGGAACTCTTGAATCAAGAACACATAGTCCTCCCTTTCTAGTGAACTGAGCATGGAACCTAATTTAATTGGCCGCGAATCATTCGGCGTGCCAAGGTCTAACTCAATCACATCCCCATCTCTTATCCTATCTTGTGGCTCTATCGGCTCATTTAGATTTATCTGATAAATATCCTCTGTAGTGGACCTCTCTTTAGATTCATCAGTGGATGATGTCTCACTACCAGATGGATCATCTGCTGTCTCTAATTCAGTAGAGGATAAATGAGCTCTCTCACTCTGAGGAGACTCAGGGTAAGCATCGACTATTACTCAATTAGCACCTCTACCTAGAACCACTCGACCGGCGGGTATATCGACTTGATAGTCTGTTCATAAGATCCAAGGCCTACCTAGCAAGACTCGATAGCTAGGACGTCCTGCAAATCTTATTACCCTAAAGTCCAAGAAGCATTCTACACTTGCAACTGTAACATGGACTTTAGTGACACAACCTTCTGGTTGCCTTAGACTATCATAAGCCATTCTAAGAAGGGTGGAGCTATCTTTTTGGATGCCTAAACCCAACCTCTCCATCAACTCTGAACTCATGATATTGATGGAGGACCTAGTGTCTACGATAGCATGCTCTACTAATATTCCATCCACGTATGCTGGAACCCTAGGGCAATTCTTTTGAGCATGATCAAACCAGTCTTCCCCTACTCAAGCTATGCCCAAAGGTTCTACAATATACCCAATATGCATGATCTTCTTGAATTCCTTGTGTACTCCTGAAGATAATTTAATTAACTGTAAGAGGTTTACATCTAGTTTGACTTCGCAAAGAGAACTTGCTAAATCAAAATCATGATAGGTAGCCAAAGCTCTCTTTTCTCCGCAAACCATTCTTTATTTTGGTCTCGAGACCGATTTTTGTGCTTCTTTTTTGGCTCTTGCCTTCTTTCTTGGCACTTCCTCATCCTTCTTAGGATCGACTTTTTTGTCAACAGGCCTTAGAGGTCCACCTTCCACACCAGGATTCAGGACTTGCGTCCCCTTATCCCCTTGCTTAGGGTTTCCCTCGACTGGTTTTGCATTATCTTTATCAAACTCTTTAGCCTTTTGGCCTCTTGTCATGGCTCTTAGGTTAGAGGTTTCAGCGCCATTGACGCGTACAACCTCGATAAGGCTAACTCCATTGCCTTGTGGCAGCTCTTCTATAGTGGTATTTCCCCTTTGCAGTATTTGTCT
The DNA here is from genome assembly GCF_053477565.2 of Lygodium microphyllum. Taxonomy (NCBI): domain Eukaryota; kingdom Viridiplantae; phylum Streptophyta; class Polypodiopsida; order Schizaeales; family Lygodiaceae; genus Lygodium; species Lygodium microphyllum. Next base: position 94,574,422 of record NC_141158.1, on the reverse strand, counting down.
TAGTCCATCATTTTGCTACAGGTTATTACCTTACGCTCTATGATTAACTGGACCTGGCTGTTTACTCCCTTGTTGGAGGGAACTAATCTTACTCCAACAGGAAGCGGCTAAGTGGCCCGACTTCCCACAAATATCACATTTAACATTGGGATAGTTTCTAGGGAAATATTGTCTGCCACACCACTTACAGCTGAATCTTGAGGGACCACCCTCTTCAGGGCGTCGACTCCCTATCAGATTGTGCTGCTTCTTCAAGAAATTGACGTGAACAGCTATTTGCCAATATTGTTCAGAAATCATGTCAGTATAGTGCTTCATCATATCCTTAACTTCGCCAAGGACATTAGATGCACTCGACTCATAGCCTTAATCGTCTATCCATCATTTCGTTGGCCTAATAATTTGATTGGGCATTGGTTGTTAACTCACAGGAACAACATTAGGGTTCGAAACTTGGCCTCCAATATTTGGTGGAGCCAACTGACTAGCCATAGGCATAGTCACACTGGGAGGAGTTGGCAGCAAAGGTACATTTTGAACCATGCCTCCTCTCCCATTAGGGTTATTCATAGGCATCCCTTGACTTCCATTTATCAATGGTAAATTGCCTCCAGTTACTAAACCTGCATTAAGATTGATTCGAGAGGAGTAGGCCCTTTGTAATCATGACTCTACTCCTTCTGCCCGCGTGATGGTGGTGTCTATATTAGCCAAAGCCACACTACTCAATTGTACCTGAATATTGAAATCCAATCCATGCAAGAAGTATTGCAATTGGGCAGCTGACGGAATAGGAATGTAAGTTTGTAACTTACAAAACACATCCTTAAGCTTCTTGGCATAGGCTTTTACATTCTCATGGGGATCTTGGCGTGTTACATTCAAAACACACAACCAGTATTGGCCACCTCTTTCAGGGGCATATTCTCCTCGGAAAGCTGCATAAAATTGGTCAATTGTGGTGATGGTTCCAGTCTCTATGCTATGATACCATACCGCAGCCCTTCCTTTTAATGTCATGTTAAAGAACACCATAAGATGTCCCTCATCTTGGATGCGGTAATTAAACATTAATCTTTGAAATTCACAAATGTGAAACTCTACATCTTCTTCAGCTAACCCATTAAAAATGGGCAAAGGTACTCCTAAAGCTGGCAGATCAGGCGTCCCTGTAGGAACTACAATGGGTTGTGCCATGAGGACAATCGGATTAACAATAGGAGTTTGGACTGATGGAATCACACCCCCACATGAGCTGGGTTGACTTGGTGGAAGAGAGGAAGAACTTGCGCTTCCTGCTGCACCTAAAGGACTATGTGCAGCAGTTGGGTTACTAAGACCACTACCTCATACGTATCGAGCTACTCCTTTGAGGAGAATAGCTACTTACAATCTCCAACCGTTGTCTAGCCCTCTCAGCACGTTTTGCTTTTTGTATTTTGGCTTGACGGTCCTTGTAAGAGGACATAAACCAACTTTTTTGTCTCTAAAAACCCTAGATTCGAGAACCACCACTTGTTGGTATCTCTCGGCAGACGCACCACTGATGGGACCTCAAATGGGCCGGCATTGGCTATGGCACTAGCCAGACCTCATGCTCATAACAGACAAACACACCCTCATGGCCTTGCAGGCCAGTAGGAAGTTTATAGTTTTGTAGTTTTGTAGTCCAACGTTTCCCTTTCTATAAACTCCGCAGAGGGAGAACCCATACACATTGGCCATAAATACCATGATAATCACATACATGGGAGGCAACCTCTCGGTAGAAACATTGCAGCCCCACTGTAGCTCTCCTACATCGCAGGGATTGGCCCCTTGATGCGTTGCTCAACATATAAAATAAACGAACAAACTACACTCTTTCATTTCAAAAAATCTCCAGGAGATACCATGTATCCTTACCAAATGATCCCCCAAGAAACGAACGTCTATCCTATGGCTTAGGATGCCTTCCCATACTCAAGCGTGGATCATTGTAATTGAAAACAGGTGCTATGCATCTAATTTTTTTTATTTCGATACCATGATCGACATGCACATGCAAAGTGAATGATCCTAAAGTGCTCAAACATAATTTTAAATCAGAAACACGTGGTGCACAACCAGGCTTTTCAATGCATTTACTAACCTGTTGTGGCGATGTAAGGATAGCACCGAGACAACACTCATGCTACTATCATCTTAATTAACATACCACGAACTCTATGTCATGATGTGCATCGGAAAATCAGCAACAATCAGCATGCAAATGACACCATTCAAACATCCCAACCCCTTACGTTTAGGTATTGCTTTCGTTGCATAGGTGTAGAGGTTCATTTTGTCATGTTTTGATGTATCAAAAGTGGTAAATCACCAACTTTGACAAAGAGATAGGGAAAACTGAGGCTAAACCTCATGCTTTGCCACTACCACACATCCACAAACAATCATTATATTTTTCCTTATTTTTCCAATACGTATTTCTATTTTTTTCTTTTTTTTTTAAATTTGGAAATAAAATAAGCTATTTTCTGGTTTTTCTTATTCCAATCACTTCAACATACTAACATTCAATTTATCTTCCATATTTCCCCCATGGGAACACCTTTTACCCACCCGAAATGGAAAAACTACCATTTTGCCACCTAAAAACCGCATTTCGGGTTTTCGAGAATTAAATAGAGCATGTAAATCATTGCAAAATCCAAATTTTCTGATACATAGCAATTAATCATAATGCAAACATCACACGAATAAATTTTCATCCAATAAGAACATAATTATCATCATAAACTATAAAAAATCCTTCATTTTCTTCATAAAAATTGTCATACCGTGTTTTTACGTAAAACCCGAGACGCCTTGAATGACTGCATAATCAGCAAATGGAGCCTTCATTGCTCTCAATCCAATGTTGTACTTCAATCTTCAGCATCTCCACAAATCTTCATCACCACTTCCTTCATTCACCCTCCCCAGTTCCTTCATCAAGATGCTACACGTGAACAGCCCATAGAGGGGAGAGAGAGGGAGGAGAGAGAAAGACTAGATTCTGTTCTCTTCATCCGGGCAGCCATTCCTCGCATGAAGACTGGCGATATGATCAGCCAAGAGGGAGAAGTTGAGCCCCAATGTCAGTTGGATAGGTTGCTCATAGCCTGACATCATCATCCATGAGGGGGAGACGAAAAATTCATCGTGGTGCTCCACACCATATCCACTCTCTTCATCCACGTTTTTTTATAAAAAATTGACGGGGTTGGGGGGCGGGGGGGGGGGGGGTTTGTTTAGAATCTCCAAAGGGCACCCCCCCTTTGGTCCTCCTCAATGTCCACCTTTTAAAATCTTGGCCAAGTTGTGGCCCCTTCCTCATCCGGGCTCCGTTTCGAGCTCTGAAAAATCCTGCGCGTCCGTCTTGACATCCCCCACTGATTGATAGCTCCCGGCATCCCGCACGATAGTGGAAAAAATTATCAAAAATCCACAAGTGTCACTCGGGTGCCTTTTAAAAGCCGTCTTTCACTTGGTGCTTAAAATCGTCCTAGCTGCAACCGCTGCCTTCGATGTTAAATATTTTTCCCCTAAAATTTGGATTTTTTGGCAAATTTTAGGCACATCCCGAGCTCAAAACTCCATTCTCAGCTGCCTTCAAACCTCTAAAAAAAAGTCATGGATGGTGTTTTGGGTACCCCTTGGTGGGTTTCTTCCTCGAACATGCCATGGTGGTCTTAATCTAGAGAGTGCTTATGGTTCCAACACCTTAAAGAGCTAGTTACTTCCCTAAACTTGGGAATTTCAACAAATAAAGGATAGATTAGCTCCTTTCTTCAAAAGTGTCCATGAAACATGCTTCCCCCTCCCCCCCCCATGCTTCTTATGGTAGGTGATCAGGTGTCCATGGGGTGTTTGGGTTGGCTCAAACTACTATCATGGGTTTATGTGGTTATGTCCTCAAGGTAAAATACATTCATGGTCTCTAAGGGTTCCATTAAGTCATGTGTGTCTATGAGCTTATGTCAAGGGTTATGTCCAAGTTGGGTCTATTGAAAGCTTAAGTTCAAGCAGTGTTGAGATGATGCTACAATGAGGGGGGGTGTCTTCTGCACTTGAAAGAGTAGGGTCAATGATGATGAGCTTCTAATGGTGAAGGTGGTGTTACTTCTAGCCTGGATCAATAGGAAAATGTCTCTACTTAAGATGGAAAGATGTTCTTCACTAGAAGAAAATGATTGTCTCTAGTGGAGGCAATTGAATCAATACTCCCTCTATCTATGTCAAGCTTGGCTTGCGATGGTTGCTTGATGCCTCATTAGCATGATGATTTCTTGCAAGGATATATTTGAAATTGAAACCAAGGAACTCTAATTCACCTCAAGAGTGTGACACTTGAAGGATGAGTGTGGCACTTTGTCTTTGAGAAGATCTTTCTCGTGATATCTCACCTTGGTGTGGTCTCATCATGGCTAAGGATTTAGTGTTCAAGCATGAGCTTGAGTCCATGGGGACAAGCAGATGCCCTAGGATCCAGGCCAATAGGGGTAAACCCCACTTTCTTGAGATCCCAGAGACACGACACTCTTGCCCAAGTTGTAGTTGAACTCTGTTGTGAGATCAAGAAATCACAATAGTGATCTCCTCACAACTTACACTAGTATGCGATGCAGTATAGCTCAAGGTCACAATCTCTTTGCAATTTTGTAAGGTCTCAAGCTACCCTCTTTGACTTTTGACTAGAATCCCTATATATGAATTAGTAATATTAATCATTAAGGACTGGATCACCAAATCAATGCATGCCATCCTTTCCGGATCCAAAAAGGCAAGTTCAACACTAGACTATGTCTAATCACCCACTTCCTCAATGTTGATCAAGTCCCAATAAGTGGATCAGTGTAAGAAGGCTATATCTAGTGAAAAAACTTTAAGTTTTAATGGAAAATTTGAAATTTTCACTATAAATGATTATGAAAATTTAAGAACATCAAATTAGACAAAGTTATGTATTGTCAGAGACTCAAACTAGCCTTTTAGGTGACCTAAAAGGCCTGTCAGAGATGCAAGTAACTACACCCCTTGGCTCTAAGTGATCCAACATTCCTTTTTTGTGAATTATAGTAAATTCATTAATACCCAAGTGGGGATCAATTTTCTTTGCATTTCAACCCTTACCTCCTCAAACACTACAATATATAGACACAATAATGACATTCAAAGCAATGTCATAATTATTCATGGAAAAAATTGCCCTTGTCATCACTATTTGCGTCGCCATTAGCGACATGATAAATTCATCGATATTAGCATCTCTATTTTCATCGCTATTTACGTCGCTATATGTGAAGAGAAAAACAAATAAAACAGAGAGAATTCTTCTTCGCGCTTCTCTCCTTCTTCTTCTTCTCCTTCATGGGTTCCCTCCTTCTCTCCCTCTCTCTCTCTCTCTCTCTCTCTCTCTCTCTCTCTCTCTCTCTCTCAATCTCCGTTGCTTTGATCTCTCTTTGTTCTTCTCTCTATACATCTCTTCATCAACAAAAAGAAAGAGAGAAGTAAAGAAAAGAGAAAAACAAAGAGAGAAGAGAGAATGCACTTACCTCAAAGCTTGAAGAACAATCCTTTTGTGCTTCTCTCCTTCTTCTTCTTATCCTTCATGGGTTCCCTCCTACTCCTTTGCAACTGTCCTCTCTCTCTCTCTCTCTCTCTCTCTCTCCAATGGCTGTGCACACCAAGCAATCAAATACCCCACCAAAAGTACATTATACAGGACAGCCTATAGAGGTAGTATCTACTTCCAAATACTTGGGGATTGAGATATCTACAGAGACCACAGATGGCATACATGTGTGGAGCGGCGATAAGCGATAGGGAAAAACAAGTATTATCACTTTGAAAACAACTACAAGCATACATATACTAAATGTTGGAAAATATGATGTATGATTTTTTATGAATATGTTCTACAGAAGGTATTATATGGAGTAGAAGTGTAGGGGGGAGCATCTCCTCATCTGCATGGAACGACATTGAGAAGCTGCAAAAAGCTTTTATTTGTAGACATTTGGGCATCAAAAGCACCACATCATATATACTTAAGCTTTTGGAAAATGGCCGTCAGTCAATTCAGGTACATGCTATGATTGGAGTACTGAGATATCCCACCCGAGTATGCCAAATGCCATCTCCCCAAACGGGCATGGGATGCTAGCACATGCCTACAAAAAATGTTGAAAAGTAAAGTGCTCTCAAGAGGATGGGTGCTGGATATGCAAAAAAGGTTTAAAGGGTAGGGAGTGGATAGATACCTAGATATGGCATCTGAAGATATATGCATGGACACATTTCAATCACACCTCTTACGAGCGTATTAAGCAAAACATCAAAGCAAGGAAGGAAATGGAAAACTTGCTTATTACAATATGCATGTCTATCCTTCATGTTGGGAATCCTACATGCAGGTAGAGGCACACATGCAGTCATACATAGCCAACCCGCTATTAGTGGTATTTAGACAAAGTATTGCACGATTTTTAACTCGATCACACACTTTATTGATAGAGATAGGTGCATGGAGTGGACAAGCAAGAGAGACTAGGTTATGCAAGCTGTGTGGACTACAAAGAGTGTAGAATCAAAGGAGCACATGATTATGACGTGCCTAGCATATGCACACATACGGGGTGACTTTGATATCCCTTTACAAGGGCTATTTTACTACTTTCTGACCACTACTCCTATATCAAAGTTAGGGGCTCTCATCACCTGCATGTTATGCTTTTGAGAGAACCACATTGCATAGATCATTCTTTCACCATAGCTAGCCTTTCCTACTATGGGGGAGGAGAATCATTGTATATCTAGAAAGGTCCCATGGGTCATAATTTGGCCTTCTATGGACGATAATAAACTACTTTACTCTACTCTACTCTCACTCTCCCTTGCTTTGATCTCTCTCCCTTCTTCTCTCTATACATCTCTTTATCAACAAAAAGAAAGAGGGAAGTAAAGAAAAGAGAAAACCAAAGAGAGAAGAGAGTGACTTACCTCAAATCTTGAAGAACGATCCTTTCGTGCTTCTCTCATTTTTCTTCTTCTTCTCCTTTACGAGTTCCCTCCTTCTCCTTTGCAGTTGTCCCCTCTCTTTTCGTGGTGGATGGCGGTGGAAATGGCCTCTCTCCCTCTCTCTCTCTCTCTCTCTCTCTCTCAGTCTCCCTTACTTTGATCTCTCTCCCTTCTTCTCTCTATATATCTTTTCATCAACAAAAAGGAAGAGAGAAGAGCATAGATCTACATTCTTCAGTCTCCTCTCAGCCTCTTGAAACAATCCAGTGCCTCTCAGACAAGCATCCATCTCCCAATTCTCTTCTTGATTGTTGCCACATGAACTGCCTCTATGCAGGTGAGAGAAAGAGGAGAGAGAAATACTGAAACTACATCTCCACAATCGGACAGCCATTCCACGCATGGAGACAAGCGATATGGAGTGAAGATAGGATGCAGATCAGGCATGAGATCAGTTGGGGAGGCTGTTTGCAGGTCACATAGCCCATCTCCATCAATTGTGGCAAAAAAATGGTGCCTTCTCTCAGTTTATGCCGCAAAAAATGGACCTCCCCCCACACGATTTTGAGTTTAATTAGGCTCCAAGGGGAACCCCCAAAAGGCATACCCTTTGGGTCCTCTAAATCCTATTCCCAATCGGCCTTTGGCCCTTGGCCTTCTGGGCACTCTCGTTTCCTTGTCCGACGTCCGAATTGTGGTCTGAAAAATCTTGGCCGTCTGTCTTGAAGTCCCCCACTTCTAGGCATCTCCCAAGGTCTCGTCTCACATGCCAAAAATTTATGAAACTTCACCGACGGTCATGCGGTGGCTCTTTTAAGCACTTTTGGACATTGCCACTTAAAATCATACTAATTGTAGTCACCGCCTTCAACGAAGTCTATTTTTTCCCTGAAATTCAGATTTTTTGGCTATTTTTAAGCACTTCTTGGCATCAAACATCATTTTGCATTGGCGACCACGGGATAGGGTGACTCAACTTGTCGAATCTGTAATATTCCCGTGATCCTCCCCCCCCCCCCCTTCATGCCTCCCCCCATAAGAACTCCCCCCTTATTTTTTAAAAAAAAAATTATTAACCTTAGTGCAAATTTTTTTATCTCTCTCTCCCCGCCGACAACATGTCAGGGAGAGAGAGAGAGGGAGTGAAGTGAAAATGTTAGGGGGGCATGCAGCCCCCCAAGTGGGAGGGGTGGCAGCCATGCCACCCTCCTCCCCTTCCTATAAAGGGGAGCTTCCCCCCTCCCTCGTCTGCACACTGCGCCCCCCTCATCCTCCCCCCCTGTGGCCATCGTCTCGACCCCCCCTCCGTTGCGGCACTTACGCCCCCCTGGGCTTCCATCAGGAAACTCCCCCCTTCTCGTTCTCCAGGCAGCTGCGCCCCCCCTCCCCCAGTGATGATCAATGTAGAGAAGAGAGAAGGAGAAGAAGAAGGGAAGAAGAAGAAGAAGAAGAGGAAGAAGGAGAGAAGAGAGAAGAAGAAGAAGATGAGAAGAAGAAGAAGAAGAGGAAGAAGGAGGAAGGAGAAGAGGAGAGAGAGAGAAGAAGAGAAGGAGAGGGAGAGAGGGAAGGAGAAGAAGAGGAAAAGAAGAAGGAGAGGAAGAAGAGAGGGAGAGGATAAGAGAAGGAGAGGGAGAGAGAGGAGTCGAAGAGGAAAAGAAGAAGGAGAGGAAGAAGAGAGGGAGAGGAGAAGGGAAGGAGAAGAAGAGAAAAAGAAGAAGAAGAGGAAGAAGAGAGAGAGAGAGAAGAAGAGAAGGAGAGGGAGAGAGAGAAGGAGAAGAAGAAGTGAAGAAGAAGGAGAAGAGGGAGAGAGAGAGTAGGAGAAGGAGGAGAAGAAGAGAATAAGAAGAAGAAGAAGAAGAAGGAGAGAGAGAGTACTAAGAGAAGGAGAGAAGAAAAGAAGAAGAAGAGGGAGAGAGAGAGAAGGAGGAGGAGGAGAAGAAGAATAGAGAGATATAGAGAGAGAGAGAGAGAGAGAGAGAGAGAGAGTTGGTGAGTGAAGATGTTGAGGGCCGTGTTTGAGGAGCCGTGTTCGAGGAGCCACTCTTCAAGCCACCCCCTCATCGGCGAAGGTCACTTTCTCACGACCTTCCCTTTCCCGAGCCTATCATCATGAAGGCTGTTAAGGCCAGGACTATCCAAATTCCGTGTGATAAATGGCTCCCAAAAAGGAAGTTGCGGGAAGTGTAAGTGCCGGGAGGGGTGGCGGCCATGCCACCCTCCTCCCCCTCCTATAAAGGGGAGCTTCCTCCCCTCCCTCGTCTGCATAGTGCGCCCCCCTTCAGCCCATCTACAGGAGGCTGATCCTTCCCCCCTTGTGGCCATCGTCTCGACCCCCCCTCCATTATGGCAGCTGCGCCCCCCTGGGCTTCCATAAGGAAACTCCCCCCTCCTCATTCACCAGGCAGCTGCACCCCCCCTCGGTGATCAGTGAGGAGAGAGAGGGAGAAGAAGAAGGAAATAAGAAGAAGACCAAGAGGAAGAAGGAGAGAAGAGAGAAGGAGAAGAAGAAGAAGAAGAGGAAGAAGGAGGAAGGAGAAGAGGAGAGAGAGAGAGAGAAGAAGAGAAGGAGAGGGAGAGAGGGAAGGAGAAGAAGAGGAAAAGAAGGAGGAAGAAGAGAGGGAGAGGAGAAGAGAAGGAGAGGGAGAGAGAGAAGGAGTAAAAGAGGAAATGAAGAAGGAGAGTAAGAAGAGAGGGAGAGGAGAAGGGAAGAAGAAGAAGAGGAAGAAGAGAGAGAGAGAAGAAGAGAAGGAGAGGGAGAGAGAGAAGGAGAAGAAGTAGTGAAGAAGAAGGAGAAGAGGGAGAGAGAGAGTAGGAGGAGGAGAAGAAGAGAAAAAGAAGAAGAAGAGGAAGAAGAGAGAGAGAAGAAGAGAAGGAGAGGGAGAGAGAAGGATAAGAAGAAGTGAAGAAGAAGGAGAAGAGGGAGAGAGAGAGTAGAAGAAGAAGAAGAAGAAGAAGAAGAAGAAGAAGAAGAAGAAGAAGAAGAAGGAGAGAGAGAGTAAGAGAAGGAGAGAAGAAATGAAGAAGAAGAGGGAGAGAGAGAGAAGGAGAAGAGGAGAAGAAGAAGGAGAGAGAGAGAGAGAGAGAGAGAGACAGAGACAGAGACAGAGAGAGAAAGAGAGAGAGAGAGAGAGTTGGTGAGTGGAGAAGGTGTCGAGGGCCGTGTTTGAGGAGCCGTGTTCGAGGAGCCACTCTTCAAGCCACCCCCTCATCGGCGAAGGTCACCTTCTCACGACCTTCCCTTTCGCGAGCCTTTCATCTTGAAGGCCGTTTAGGCCAGGACTATCAAAATTCCACATGATAAATGGCTCCCAAAAAGAAAGTTTTGGGAAATGTAAGTGCCAAAGCTACCAATGGTACCGAGAATGCGGAGGAGGCGAGCGGAGCAACCAACACAACAAATGCCCCTACGATCACGAATCAAACCCAGGTTCTTTTGAATATCCTAGGTTTTATAATTAATGTTGGTTAAGCATATTCTGTATTATTTCTAGAAGAAGAAATAAAGGGGTAGTTACATGCATGGAACAAGAACGAACCTTAGGATTTTTATGTTTACTCCAAGTGGTAGGTTGCATGCATGAAATGGTAGAGCATGGAGTTCGCATAAGTTTATGAGCATAGAATGGTAGCTTATACACATATAGAATGATAAGGCTGTCGCATTATTTCACATAAAATAATAGTTTTCAAACCAATTCAGTGCATGAATAGTCATCTAGATTTCATGCTTTGCAATTATGATTAAAATGAACACATCAAATGTTAGTTTCCGTTCATAGGATGCAATTGCACCGATGGATAGAAACCTATACTTTCATATACGCAAGTCACATGAGATCCGGTGCATTAGGAATAAGTATTCATTGCCAGGTATGAAGCGACTTAAAGGTCATTTAGAATATACAAATATACTAAACACACCATGTGCATGATGGGTAAGGATGATTAGAAAACTCTGCATAATACCACACTAAGAGAGATGGAAGGGACACATGCATCTAGACTGTATCCTGAAGGCCTAGATGAAGAAACTTGCATTGCCAAGTGTGTTAATTGAACTTGGCTAGAACTTGAAGAATAAAAGACCGTTGGTTGGGTTGCGAATAAGGCATGTCCATTGCCTTGGTTGACCAGTTAATGCTTGGGTTAGGGTTAAGATACCATAAGGTAAAACCCAAGGGAAAGAGCAAGTCAAAATAAGTTAACTTGCCAATATTTTTGCTTGCATGATCTTGTTTGAGATTATTGGGATCTCGCCAAGTTGCGAACGATCCATGATTGGACGCTGGGAGCATTCGGGAAAAAGATCCAGGATCGGATGCTGGGAGCATCCGGGAAAAAGGAATCACACCTTAGCAGTTGGTCGTACAAACGGCCTCTGAAATGTTTGTGATTATACACTTAGGTACATTATTTGATCTCCTTTTCTCAAGGAACTAATTCAAGGAAAAACATTTAATGCTTCACGTTAAAATCCTGGAGGGAGAGGCAAGAACTGTTACCTCGGACTATCTGCTTGGCCCTGTTCAAGGGGGTTGTTAGCCGCATGAGATATATGGACCTAACCCGCCGCAAGAGGTCTCTTCGTGGGTGCTGCTTGGAGTGGGAGGATGCTTGGGTGCTAGGGGAGGCTTTGGCTGTAAATTCCTTTCCTCTGAATCCCGCACAAGAGGTCCACCTGACTCGAGATGGGATCTCAAGGCCCATGTACTAGTCTACGAGCAGAACTTGGAGCAGCAATCTACATAGCCTTCGGGCATGGTAATTGATGTACTCCGGGATTATGATAAATAAAGAACATATATTTGAGAAAAAAGAACTTGCTTGACAATGTTCATGCCTTGAGTGCCGGTCCCCAACAAACAAAAGAAAGTAATCCTTACACGCACATATATCATTAATTGCTTAAGGGAAAAGAATCGGAAAGAGACGAAACCACTTGGAATGGCCACACGAAGCTCCTTCACAGCAAAGGCTCCCTCCAACAACTTCGTCAACCTGTATGATGCAATCACTACAACAAAAAACCTTTAACTATACCTGCACCAAACAGACATGGGGCCCTCTTGGCCTATAGAAATGGCACATTTCACTGCAAACTAGCTGGCCCTCTTGGCCTAAAGAAATCAAACATGACATGACAAAACTAACTGGCCCTCCTGGCCTAAGGAAATAGATCATTAAAACCTTAAAACAACTGGCCCTCTTGGCCTAAAGAAATTAAGCAAACCAGCTCATATAGATCCCTCCTTGGAAGAAGGCGGATATACCAAAATACGCTCCATTCCAAGGGGAAGAATAGGGCTCTCAGCCCTAAACTAAATGCATCAAGTTGTGACCCATACCTCTTGCATATATAGCAAGAGGTATACGCATAACATGTCGTGTGATCAAACTATGGGTCCAGGATAATAGTGGTACATGGGTCTCGGCCACTCTTCGCATTACCCATATCAACCATCGCATGCCATATAACATGTGGTCTAATAACATTCCCCACAAGCGACCAGGTCCCGTCTCGTTATCAAGAGTGACATCTGGACTAGGACCACAATTAAAAAAGAGGTCCTCTTCATAAGCAAAATTAGCCAAGGAATCTGTAAACTGATTCCAATAACGTGGAATGAGCTGAAGAGATATGCTCTCAAATTTATCAAGTAGGGTTATAGCAGTGCAATGATACATACGAAGGATGGGATTCCGAACTGTATATGTCCCATTGAGTTGATTTAAGATCAGCTGGGAATCCCCTTTTACCAACAACCTCCGAATACCACCTTTCTTGGCAATATTCAGTCCCATAATCAAGGCTTTATACTCTGCCATGTTGTTAGTGAATCCTACCCCGAGATAAACAAGTAATTTAATTGCAACTCTACGTCGGGGATCTCGGATAACTACTCCAACACTCCCTTTTTTATTAGGCCCCTGGGATGCTCCATCAAATTATAACGTGTACGTCCACAATAGGTTTACACAACCAGCCATCACAAACTCCTCTACTTGTTATTATGATAGTCAAAATTTAACATATTTAGAGGATGAACTGACGGCTCCATCCTACCTTCTTCATTAAACTCAACAGGGATGCTTGTCAAAATCTGCAAACAGTGATGGTAGAAAACTTTGATCTTCCACAGAAAGGTACCATCTTCTTGCTTAATCACTTTGTATCCCTTGCTCCACCAGATAAGCTTCCCCTGATGATATCTTTGCTCGAGATATGGGTGGTCCAAATAAGGAATTAATCGCCCCATCAACTAGTTTAAGCTCTCGTACAGGTCTCAAATCACCCCCATCGTAGACCTACAATGCATTTAGCGCGTTAGCATATTCAAAAATAAAAAGGTTTAATCTTATGAAGATTAACATTATTCTGAAATTCCACTCCTTGTAGATCAGCTAATAAAGTCGTGGACTTATTTTTACCTAACCGAACTATCTTGTAAGGGCCATCCCATCTAGGTTCTTGCTTTCCTGGAAATAGTTCCCTATGCACATCATAGTATAGAACTAACTATCCTTTCTCAAAGGTATATTTCTTCGCTTTTAGATCATGCAACCACTTCATCCAACGTTTAGCCACCTCCTAGTTCAACAGACTCTGCAATTTCAATTCATCCAAGTGGGCTATAGTCATAAAACGCTCGAATAGTGCATCTTCATCACCCAAAGAATGATTGATTGTGAATCTTATGGTCAGCAACTCAATTTCTAAGGGCAAGACACACTCCTCCCCATAAACTAATTTGAATGGGGTGTGGCTCGTGGCTGGCTTGAACATTATATTATACGCCCATAGTGCCACATATAATTTTATATCCCAATTCCGCTTCTTTTCGAATACTATTTTGGATAGGATACCCACAAGTTGCTTATTGGGACTTTCAACTTGTCCATTTGCTCGTGATTTATAGGGGGTCGTCTTATTATGCTTAATTTTCCATGCTTCAGTCAGGATTTTAATTACCTTGTTCAAAAAATGGGTTTCACGATCTGATACTATTTCCTTTGGTGGACCAAAATGGCAGATGATCTGCTCAAGTAGGAAACTGGCAGCCTCTTTTGCATTGTCCTGCCTCGTTACTCGTGCTTCTGACCACTTTGTAAAGTAATCAGTTACTACTATAATGTATCTTTTTTTAGTAGTAGACGATAGGGTAATAGGTCCCACAAAATCGATGCCCCATTTCTCAAATGGAAGGATAGCCATAATTGGCATAAGTGGATGCTTCCTATTCTCTCTATTGTCATGTCTTTGACATGTATCACATCTCTTAACATAGTCAAATGAATCCTAGAAGATGGATGGCCACCAATACCCAGCTCTTAAAGCCTTCTATGCCATTAACTACCCAGCAAAGTGCCCCCCACAAGCAAAGTCATGGCACTCTTCCAATATAAATGGAACCTCCTCAAGCATCACACATCGGTGATAGATATCAACTACACCCTATCGATATTGTTCTTGCGATCAAGGAAATTCTCAATGCCTACTATTTAATTTTCCTCTTCTCCGATTTTGATAAAGTAGCTCTTGTCTCTCCTATAGAAAGATAGTGCATTATAGCAGCATACTAGGAGGGAATAGATGTAGTATCAATCATGAACAAAGTTTCATATCACTTCCTTCAGCCGAGACCTCTTTTGGCTCTCTGAAATCCACATGACACTTGAGGATGCCCTGTAGCTTTGGCGACTTGCTCTTAATCTCATAATAAAATTCCTACAAAGTGATTAACCACTTTGCTAAAGGATCAAGTAGCTCTAACTTATTCAACAATAATCGAAGTCCTTCCGCCTTCGTACAAATGACCACCTTCTCATAAAGAATGTAGTGCCTGAACTTTTTGGTCGCAAATACCATCGCAAGGCACAACTTGTGCATATAGGAGTAGTTACTTTCCGATATGCCCAACTTTTGACTAGCAAAAGCTATCGGATGGTACCACTTCTCCTCCCAAATTTGGGATAAGCAACATCTAATACTATACATGGTTGCTACTGAAAACATATAGAACATTTTGCCCCTTTTAGGTGCTTTTAAAATAGGTGCTTTGGCAAGCTCCTGCTTCACATCATTAAAAGATACTTTGCAAGCATCACTCCATGCAAACTGATAGTTAAAGGACAATAGCTTCGTCAATGGCAACGTTCTTTCTACTAAGGCATTGATAAACCTCTGATCATACCCTACCGATGACACAAAGCTAAGGACTTTGTTTGGAGTACGTGGCAGACTCATGGCGACTATGACCTTGATCTTTTCTGGGTCAGTTGCAATCCCTATGGAACTGACTACATGGTCTAACAATAGCCCATAAGGCACTCCAAAGACAAACTTCCGTGGGTTGAGAGTTATGCAAAATTGTCTGTAATGCTTGAAACACTTCCGCAAAATAATCAACTGTATTTCTCTTATGGTGGCTGTCCCTAGGTCATCAATGAATACTTTCAACTTCTTTGCGAGATGTCACCAAAGATCTTGTCGGCTGTTGTTTGCCATGAACCAAGTGCATTACATAATCCAAATGCCATCACATGGTATGCAAAGGTACCGATGACAGTGATAAATATCATTTTTAGCATGTCTTGCTTAGCAATCCCCATTTGGTTATGCCTTGCAAAGAAATCCATGAACGAATATATTTCCCTACCCGCCAATTGATCCAAAATTTTGTTAATAAACGGCAACAAGTAGTAATCTTTAATAGTCTAATTACTTAGCTCTCTAAAGTCTATACAAAGATGGATTTGATTATTCTTCTTCTTTCTAATAACAATTGGTGAACACCATCCAGTATGCTGAACTGGGAAGATTCAACCCACCTTCCACAACTTCTAAAGCTCTTCAAACAGCCTGTCCCTTAGTTCAAAAGGCATACGCCTTACTTTCTGACATACAAGGCGGGTACCTTCCTTTACAGGAATGGTATGCATAGCCAAACTGGGAGGAATACCCCTAAGTTTGTCATAGCTCCAAGCAAAGATGTCGCGGAACTCCTAAATCAGGGACACATAGTCCTCTCTCTCTTTCGAACTGAGCATGGAACCTAATTTGATTGGCCACAAATCACTAGGCATGCCAAGGTCCAACTCAATAACGTCTACATATCTTATTCGATCTTGAGGCTCTATCAGCTCATTCAAGGTTATCTGATAACTATCCTATTTAGTGGACCCTTCTTTAGATCCATTGCTCGCGATGACATCTCACTACTAGATGGATCATCGACTGTTTCTAGTTTAGTGGTGGAGGATAATGGAGCTCTCTTACTCTGAGGAGACTCAAGGTAAGCATCCACTACTACACGATGGGCACCACGACCTAAAATCACTTGACCAGCAGGTATATCGACTTGACTGTCTGTTTGTAGAATCCATGGCTTGCTTAGCAAAATTCAATAGCTAGGATATCTTGCAAACCTTATCACCGTGAAGTTCACATAGCATTCCACGCTCAAAACTGTAACTGGACTTTAGTGATGCAACCTTCTAGTTGTCTTAGACTATCATCAGCCATCCTAAGAAGTGTGGAGATGTCTTTTTGGATCTCTAGACCTAACCTCTCCATCAAATCTGAACTCATGATATTGACGAAGGATCTAGTGTCCACGATAGCATACTCCACTAATATTCCATCCACATATGCTAGAACCCTAGGGTAATGCTTTTCAGCATGATCAGACCAGTCTTCTCCCACTCTAGCTATGCCCAAAGGTTCTACAATATACCCTATACACAGGATTTTCGTGAATTCCTTGCGTACTCCTAGAGAAAGTTTAATCAATTGTAGGAGATTTACGTCTGGTTTAACTTCGCAAAGAGAACTTGCCAGGTCAAAGTCGTGGTAGTTAGCCAAAGTTCTCTTCTCGCACCAAACCATTCTCTCTTTTGGTCTTTCAATCAGCTTTGGTGCCTCTTTTTTAGCCTTTATCTTCTTTCTTGGCAATCCTTTATCCTTCTCGAGATCAACTTTACTACCAACAGGTCTTAAAGGTCCACCTTCCATATAAGGATTCTTGCTTAGGGCTTCCCTCGATAGGTTTTACAATTCCTTTGTCACCCTCTTTGATCTTTTGACCTCTTGTTATGACTCTATATTAGAAGTTTTAACATCATTGACACATAGGACCTCAATAAGGCTGACTCCACTGCCATGAGGCAACTCCTCTACAATAGCCTTTCCTCATTGCAATATTTGTCTTGGTTTCTCATCTTGCTGGAGATTATTCTCTTATGTGAGATGGTTAACTAGAGCTGGTTGTTTACTCCCTTGTTGGAGAGAACTAATATTACTCCAACAGGTAGCAGGAAAGTGGCCAGACTTTCCGCAAATATTGCATTCGACATACAATCAGGCAATTCTTGGGGGGAAATGTTGGCCACCACACCACTTACAACTGAATCTTGAGGGGGCACCCTCTTCAAGGCATCAACTCCCTATCAAATTCTACTATTTCTTAAGAAAATTAACATCCACAACTATTTGTATGTATTGTTCAGAAATCATATCAGTATAGTGCTTCATCATGTCCTTAACTTTGCCAAGGACATTAGAGGTACTCGACTCATAGCCGCAATCATCTATCTATCGTCCCATCGGCCTAAGTACTTGATTAGGAATTGGCTGTTGACCTATTGGGACAACATTAGGATTCATTGTTTGGCTTCCACCACTATTTAGTGAGGCCGCTTGACTAGCCATGGGCATAGTCATACTAGGAGGGCTAGTAACATAGGCAGATTTGGCATAATACTCCCTCTCTGATTTGCGTTTGACATGGGGTCCCCTTGAATCCCATTGGTCAAGGCCAAATTATTACCATTCCAATTTATCCTTGCTGCATAAGCCACTTGCAAGCGGGACTCTACTCCTTCTTCTTGGGTAATACATGTGTAAATGTCGATCAAAGCGACACTACTAAGCTGCACTTGGATATTGAAATCCAATCCATGTAGGAAATATTGCAACTGTGTAGCCACTGGAATGGGAATATAAGTATTAAGTTTGCAAAGAACTTGCTTTAGTTTCTTGGCATAGGCATGGACATTCTCATTTGGCTCTTGGCGTGTTACATTCAAGACACGCAACCAATACTGTCCATCCTTCTCAATAGTAAAATCTCTATGGAAAGCCGTAAAGAATTGGGTACTCCTAGTTATGGTTCCTGCTTCTAGACCATGTTACCACACTACTACTCTTCCTTTTAATGTCATATTGAAGAAAATCATTAGATATCCTTCTTCTTGGATCCAATAGTTGAACATAAGCGTTTGAAACTCTTTAATATGGAGTTCTCCATATTCTTCTGCTAACCCATGGAAAATGGGCAGTGATGCTCCTAATTCCGATAAATTTGGTGTACCTGTTGGAATTGCGATGGGTTGTGCCATGGCTACAATCGGATTGACAACGGGAGTTTGTGTAGGTACAACTACACCCCCACTTGAAGTTGGCTAATTAACTGGAAGTAGGGAAGTATTAAGACTTCCATTCGTACTCAAAGAGCTGCTTGTGACACTTACGTTACTAGAACCACTACCACTTATTTGTAGTGGGCTGCTTCTTTGAGGAGAATATCACCTTACAATCTCCAACCGCCGTCTAGCCCTCTTAGCACGTTCTGCTTTTTGTATTTTGGTTTGATAGTCCTTGTCAGAGGACATAAACCAAATATTTGTTCCCTAAAAACCCTAGATTTAAGAACCACCACATGTTGGCAGCTCCCAGCAACTGCACCACTAATGGGATCTAAAATGGGCTGGCAACTAGCTATAGCACTAGCCGGACCTCTGACATGCACAAGACAACCCCACAGATTCGTGGCCCAGGAGCATCTACACTACACATTGCCTTGCCATCATACATACATTTTGGGTTTGTATCGTGTTTGTAGTCCAACCCTTAACCTTCTTAGACTCCTCAAAGGGAGACCCTACACATTTTGGTGTAATTCACCACGTAGAACAACATAGGAGGCACCCCTCAACTGATTGCCACAGCCCCACTGCGACCCTCCTACACCTTGGGGATTGGCCCCTCAATGCATCACTATAACACATATAGCACATATGAAATAGACTCCGCTCTTGGTACCAATATTATATCGTTCCAAGAATGTACCAGTTCTCACTTACTAGTCCCCTTGGGCCCACCATCTAGACCTACAGCTTGGGTGCCTTACTCTCTCCAACGTGGGTCATTTATAACTCGACCAATTGTTATGCATGCCAAGAATAGATACCATGTGTATATGATTCATGCAATGGTATATGCGTTATTGTGCACAAACAATTATGGTTTGAAATCAGTCTCTGTGTCGTGTAAAAACAACCCTTTTTATGAATTTTTGCTAATACGCAATGCTTTAATGCAGGAACCTAGCACCAAGGTGAACCTCGTGCTGCTAGATCCATTATTTCCTAATAAACCCCATCCTAAATATTATGCATAAAGAGAATAATCATACTTTCTATTATTTCAGTGCTTAAACTATTGTATAACATCATCCTCCCCCTCATCGTTTAAATTTTGCTGCGTTACATAGGTGTAGAGGTTCTTTTATGTCATTTTTTGTATGTAAAAGAAATAAATACGCAGTTTAACACAAAGGACAAGGGCAAAACTTAGGCTTAACGTCACGCTTCAGTCACGTCAAACATTCACATACATAGATCTCATTTTTTATTTTATTTTTTAACGTAAGAAATCCATTTTTTGCATTTTTCTTTATTTTCTCATATTTATTTTTAATAGAAAATAGGTATTTTCCGATTTTTTTAGACTGATAATTTGAACTAAAAATTAGTATTTTCCCTTATTTTATCCCATGTCCACTCATTTTTCCCACTTAAAATCAAAGAAACTATCAATTTCCATCAAAATTAATATACTTTTGGGTTTTGAAAATTTATAATTGCTGTAAATCAATACAGGTTCTACATAACAGTGATTGCAGCCCTCAAAGATAATGCAAGGAACATTCAAATAAAATTTCAGCTCATGTGCACACCATTTAGACCATGAACGATAAAAAACAAGCAAAATTCTTTCATAAAATAGAGCATACTGCCTTTTTTGTGTTTCAAGTTTTTTGAATATTTAATTGGGATTGTGTATCGACCCAGCAGCCATGGATTTCAGCATAGATCTTTAACCTTCAGCCTCCTCAATCTCTTGGAACAATCCGCTACCTCTCGGACAAGCATCCATCTCCCGATTTTCTTCTTGATTCTTGCCACATGAAGTGCCTCTATGTAGGAGAGAGAAAGAGGAGAGAGAAATATTGATACTGCATCTCCACAATTGGACAGCCATTCCACATGTGGAGACAAGCAATATGGAGTGAAGATAGGATATAGATCAGGCATGAGATCAATTGGGGGGGTTGTTTACAGGCCCCATAGCCCATCTCCATCAATCGTGGCCAAAAAATGGAGTCTTCTCTTAGTTTGCGCCGAAAGAAACGGACTCCCCCCCCTAATTTTGAGTTTAATTGGGCTCCAAGGGAGCCCCCAAAAGGCATGCCCTTTGGGTCCTCTAAATCCTATTCCCACTTGGCCTTTGGCCCTTGGCCTTTCCTCATCCAATGTCCGAATTGTGGTCCGAAAAATCATGGGCATCTATCTTGAAGTCCCCCATTGCCGAGCATCTCCGAGGGTCTCATTCAACATGCCAAAAAATTATGAAAATTCACCAACTGTCGTCCAGGGGCTCTTTTAAGCACTTTCGGGCATTACCGCTTAAAATCATACTGATTGCAGCCGCTACCTTTGACGAAGTATATTTTTTCCTTGAAATTTGGAATTTTTAGCTATTTGTAAGTACTTCTTGGCATAAAAAATCTTATGTCATTGAACCATTCTATTCTCTATTGTTTTGCTTCTCCTTGGGAAGGTTGAACTTCACTGTCTTAGAAGAGGGAATGTTCTCCTTTGAAACTATGGGTTCTCCTTTCTTGGTACGCGTTATTGTGGCTACTTTTGATTCCACCAAATTGGAAGGAGGTTCTTGGGTCTTCTATTGAGTATTAGAGGTAGCTTTTATAGAAGCTCGAATTGGACAATCTTTTGCATTGTGGCCTTCTCCTTTGCATTGATTGTATAAGGGCCTGTAATCCATGGACCTTCTAGGGTTGGGACAATTTGGTGGGATATGCCCCCTTTTGACCACATCTATAACACTCCACTTCTAATCTCTGGCCACTGCCAAACTCTCGTCCTCTACTGTAACTTTGAGAGGAAAACCTCATTGGGAAAAATTTAGGATCGAACTCCCTAGGCTTTAGTCCGATGTCCTGAGAGTGGTCATCTTGGATCCCAACAAGTTGAATCTTGCTTCTTCATCTTTCTTCCTTCTTTTGTGCATCTCTTTCAGATAGCAGATAGCTTTCGTAAGGTTCTTCCTCAAATAGTACAAATAGAAGGCTCTAGGGATTGTTGGTTTTTGGGTACACTTAGTAGCTAAATGTCCCACTTGATGGCACTTTCCATGGTGGTGGAGGCTTAAGGTATCCCAATGACCTGGGTTTGGTGGGCAAGACAAGTTGTCTCGGGCCCTTCCACCAAAAGACCCACAATGGGTGTGGCAGGCTTGAGGGTTGTAACTCTATTGATGTGTAGGTATCATGGTCTGCACATGAAGGAGAATGACAATGTTTGCTCATTAGAGCCAGTTCCATGCTATTCTCAAGAACTTGACTTCGCATGGCATTACCTTTAATGATGAGGTTACTCCATTGTTTTTTCTTGGGACTCTAAGTGAGTGATGGGATGTATTCCACACTACCTTATGTGCTCCTACTACTATTTTGAACTTGCCCGATGTAGAGAGTGCTCTTTTGCAGGAAGAGATCAATCATAAGAACTTGGAGGCCTCTCATGTGTCACATGCTTTGACTGTTAGAGGCAGAGATGGTAGTGGAAAGAATTACTGTGGGAATGGCCATGGCAGAGACTCACAGAAGTCTAGGTCTAAGTTGCATGGTAAGTCACACAGCAAATCTCATGGGAGAAATGCTAATGTGATATGTCATCATTGCGGCAAGAAGGGTCATATATGCCCACAATGTCATGAGTTGCGTAATGAGAAGCACAAAGAGAATGGGAAAGACAAAGTACAGGAAAAGTCCTCTTATCGCAACATTATGCCTATGAAATCCTGTGAAAATCGAGGAGATAAATGTCATGCAAGGCTGATGACTCCGATGGGAAGCACATAATTATAGCTAGTTCTTGTGATGCTACGTCGCTAATTGAGGTTCACTCTATGTATGCGTAGTGCTGGCTTTTGGATTCTGGTGCTTCATTTCATGTTACACCATGCAGTGAGTGGTAATATGAATAGATGCGCATCTGGAAATTTATCCACAGTGCCTTGTCACCAGCCATTTTTCCCATGGGGATGCAAGATAGATAGTTAGCCATGTGATTTTGTTTTCCCTTATGCAACGTAATGGAGAAATCAAACTCCAAAAGCAAAAGAAGCCATCTAGCAATGTGTCTTGTAGCTCATGGTTTGTAACCAGATACAACAAGGCTTGATGGTCAACAAAGAAAGTAAAAGGTATAGTGAAAAGATATTGTCAAAATTTCTTTAGTAGTTCATTTCGGGACTCAGTGAGTTATTTGCTAGCAAAGGTAAGCGGTTAGTCTAGATTGTGTTCACCAAGTTGGCAGCTCCTACGACAAATTTTGAAGTGTCAATGTGCACGTGAAATGTGAGTGTCCAATATGGGGCTCGTAGTATTGGTGATGTGGTTAGAGCCTTTTTTAGTTCCTCGTTGTCGAAGGGTTTTCGAAAGCAAAGTCGCAACCATAGAGGTCCTTGAGAAATTCCAAGATAAAAGATCAATCAAGCGAGATTAGGCTATGCAGTAGTAAACTCCAGACTCTTCATATTGAATGCAAAGATTGTTGATTTAACATGCATCTGAGAGATTTCTCAAAAGAAGAAGACCAATTCTAGTTTGCGCAGTGCAGCTTAGTCTCAATTAAAGCTTCGAATAATGAGTCCTGCTAAGAAGATGCTTAGGTGTGTCCAAAACCACGCATATACATAATGTCAAAGTGATGTAATGAACAAGAAGCAGAAGCCTGTTCAATAAACTTGTTCATAGTGTGAAGAGCTGTTGGATCCAAGTCTGTAGCATCACTGGTTCCAGTAAATCAAAGGCCAGTTTATGATCAATAGTTATTCAACCCTGCAAGAGTATAACATACACTATGGCAATGCTTTGTTGCTGGTTTCTATGACTCTGTAGAAGCTAGATTTGTCTCAAGCAAGCTCTCTAGCACCATACGACACATATAAGATTCCTAGCAAGGGTTGCCACTGGCAAAGTCCTGAGAGACCACATCAAATAAAGCAGTGTGACCTTTCTCTTGAATAACATTAGCAATGATCTCCTATTGCTCTGGAGTAGGATCAATTCCTGTGGGATTGTGTGCACAGCCATGTAACTGAATGATTGAACCTGCAAGAGCAGCCTTAATATCGGATATCATCCCATCAAAATCTAGACCAACTGTCTTTGGATTAAAGTATCTATACTCTGACCATGGAACACCAGCATCATTCAAAGTATTCTTGTGGTTTCTCCAAGTTGGAGAAGAATTAAGCACTTCTGCTCCAGGTAGGTATCGCTGGGATGAAGGCCGCTGCAAGCCGAAGAGACCCTGTTCCTGAGAGCGACTGAACTGTGGCCACTCTTCCTTCTTTGATCACTGGATTATCAGCTCCAAGAAGTGCAGCAGATTCAATATTCTTTTCTTCAGATGCTTGTTCTGTTCCTGCTTCATCTGTATAGACCATTCCATCATGAGAAGCGAATCTGATACTCTTGTCCACTTTACTTTGAGATAACAGGCTTGTCTCTCTAAATTCTTTGTTGATACTGTTCTTGGCACCAGGATTGTTAGCCGTGAATTATCATGACTCCCCCCCATCGATAGCTCTTTTTCCTGGAAATTCCTACAACATGCAGCTTTTTCCTACAGAAAAGCAGCCTCCCCACAATAGCTTCTCTTGATAAATCTTTCTCCCTGGGGTCCACTGACTAAAATAAGGTGGCTAGAAGTTCGTAATAATTTCCCAAACTTCATGTGGTTATGATGTCAGAGTTGAGCACGTCTTGACAAGTCCAGTACTGTAGGCAGTACCATGATATCTCCTAATTTTTTACTATCATACTTTCGTTTGTTCAGGATTAGCCAAAGAACTGTAAGAAGTAAGCATATTCCATGATCTTGCTTCATCAATTTATAATACCTGCGTCTTTCATCTAATAAACCAGTCTGATTACATGCAGCAAGAATGCTAGTAAATGTCACTTTATCTGGACTGATCCCTTCATGCAGCATGTCATCAAAATACTACTTTGCGTGCTTGAAATCCCCACATTGGGCCTAGCCTGCAATCATTGCACTCCAAGCAATCACATCCTTTTTTGACAGACCACTGAATATTTGGCTTGCTTCCTCTAAGATACCACATTTAGCATACATATCAACCAAGGTTGTTGATACAAAAACATCTAACTAGCACCCATCTTTTATTATCTGCTTTTGGATCAATTTGCCTTGTTCTATAGCTCCTACAGTAGCACATGCCCTCAACATGCTTACAAAGCTCATTTTATTTGGCTTTATGCCATCAATCTGCATTTGCTCAAAATACTCAAGAGCTAGAAGGCCTTCTCCATGTTGTGCATGTCCCGTGATCAATGCACCCCAAGAGACCACATGATGATGAGTCATATTATCAAAGACTTTCCTTGCCTCTTCAAAATTCCCACACTTTGAATACATAGCAACAAGTGTATTTTCCAACATAACATCTGATTGTATCCCACTCTCCATGATCTGCTTATGGATGAGCCTTCCCCGATCAATGTTTGATGTCGAGGCACATGCTTGCCAATGTTTGATGTCGAGGCACATGCTTTTAGTGCAGCAACATAGGAATATTTGCCAATTCTCAAACCTGACTGTTGCATTTTATCATAAAAATGGAGAGCCCTCTCTCCCTATACTACCCACGCAGAACAAAATGCAAACACAACGACTAAGAATGTACAAAGTAACAAATGTCACACACAACTTTTTTGTGGATTCCACACCTCGGATACGCAGCAGTAGGACATCCACCCCCTCTAGTCTTTTTAGCAGCATTTGGATTCTCTTCATCTCTCTTATGCTTCTATTGAACATGTACATTTGCTCCCTAAGACTTAACCAAGTAGGCATAAATAGTGTACCTGTCAACAGGCGAATCCCAACCTGTCTCAGATCTGATGCTAGAACCTGCACTAGTCAAAACAATCTACTGAATTTTCCACTTGTTTGATGTCTCCATAGCATAGGTCCATAATGCTGACTGATTCTCTGATCCTTTCTCAATCTGGACTCCATATGCAGAAGCATCTCCTCTAGCTGCCACATAAGAAGTATGCGCAGCCATGTCATCTACTAATTTCTTCATTCCGCCTTTCCCAAAATTGGTAGCAAGCGGAACTCCTATTTCAGTCAACCAGATCTTGCCATCTTGTCCCCAAAATACCAAATTCTTCCTCCTTGCATCTTGAAAAGATTCACAATCCTTGCAATGTTGATGGTCCTTACTATCACATCAAATACATCTTTGATCTCTCCTAGGTGCACTAGGAGCACTTCTAGGTGCACTAGGAGCACTAGAAGAAATAGTAGGCGCGGTCAAAGAAAAATGCTCTTTCAAATTTTCCACCAATTCTTCTTTAACTGACTCCAGTGTCAAATCCGTTATGCCTTTGATTATGTCATCAAGAGACGAAGGAACCAAAGGAGCGGATGATTTTGGAGTAGAAGGAGCCAGCATCGGTCTTGGAACAGGAGGAATAGGAGGATTAGAAATAGTAGGCACTGGCATATGCCAAGTAACTTGCTAAGGAAGAGAAGAAATGATAGGGGTAGAAGCAGACATAGGAGCAGAAGATGGCGTCGATGTCATAGATCCATTCTGTAGGCGGGTCTTCCATATCTGCCTCTTGGTCAAAGTCGAGACCGCATCCTGGGCATCTTGCCAATCTGTTTTAAGACCCATAGGCTTCGTGCAATCCTCAAGAAGCTCTCCTAAATCTTCCTGAAGAGTAGGATCTGCAACTTGCAAGAAAAGCTCAACTTTCTCAACATCCAATGCTCTTTGTTCAATGGCATCAAGCTGACTATACCTCTCTTCAAATTCTCGTATCAATTATGAAGCAGCTAGACCTTTGTTTGGCATGTAGACCCACTCGTGGAATGACCGCTGTGTAGCCATCCCAAAGTCCTCAAGAAAATACTCCTCTTTCAGGGTCTTTTTAAAATCTTGCCAATGCGAATTTTGAAGGAAAAGATCAGTCACTTTTACCCTCAAGGTGGGTGTGACAAGGCGAAGAAAATATTTACTCATAAGTCCTGTTGGTACTCCAAAAATCCCATCTTAATCTCATACATCTTCAAATAAGCTGATACATTACGGCCATCAAATAGCTTCTTTTCATTTTCAACTACTTCAATCGCCTTAGTCACACTGATTGCATTCTCTTGCTCCGAATATAGTTGCCTTTGCTAAGACAACTGTTGTTGATGTAATTGCTACTGTTGCTGCATATACAATTGTGTCTGCTGATTTTGAAGCCGCATATACATAGACATATTCTGCAAAATTTGCTTTAAATCATCCATAGAAGTACTTGAAGCAGAAGTCGATGATGGAGTTGAAATAGAGGACAAAGCGGGAACCATAGAAGAGGTTGAAATTGATGCTGAAGTATCTCCCATCATCCTAATTTTTTTTAAATGCGACTCTTTCATGTTGGGTTCACTAAAGATGTCGAAGGGTTTTCGAAAGCAAAGTCGCAACCACAGAGGTTCTTGAGAAATTCCAAAATAGAAGATCAATCAAACGAGAACACGATTCAATTTAAAAGCTGAAAATATCAAATGTTTGTACCAATGCAAGTGCGAGATGACCCAATGTCAGAGTTTGGTCTCATCATCAAGTGGTTTAGGCCTCCAGCTTCTTGAAATGCGGCATTCAAACTTGAATCTATGCAATACTAGCTGCACTTCACCAGAGTCAATCCAGTGGCAAAGAAGTGCATTCTGATTGTATTTGGCAAGCCTCTGAGATGTGCATGGAGCACCAGTCTTGATTTGACCTATTGCTAGACCAATAGCTAAATCTTCAATGAAAGTGTCTTCTTTCTCCCTTCGAGCTTGATGAGGATCCCTTTTACCAAAAAACTAGAGGATTATTACATCTGAGAAACCCCAGGATGGACCCATTACTTACACCTCTACAAGCTGAAAAGAAGGACTTGTAAAAGCACAAGTTCTCATCTCAAGAACTAGCACCTTTTAGAAATAATTGGTTTGCTGAAGCAGGTCTATGATTGAATGACCTATAAATTGAAGGCAGGTCCATGTGTGAGAAAGTAGCTATTCCCTGGCAGACTGGAGTCAATAATCCTCCATACATCCATAACTTGTGAATGTAATATATGCTCAACCACGGCTTGTCGCTTGACACTTGATGATTCGGCAATTCTCTTCACATGCGAAACTTTAGACATCCCTGCCACAGTTGCCAAAACACCAGGAGTAGTACGAGCAAATTGCAAAGCACATTGTGCAGGCGATCTTTCATCTCCAAGCTCAGGGAACTTATCCTTGACTTCTTGATTCAAATCCTTGACAAGCTCTCCCTGGAACAAAGGAGTGAAGTAGGGTGTCCAGATACATGTCCTGCCAGCAGGCCCCAAATCCCTCTTGCTTGTTTACGTTGCTTTTTTCTCCCCTCTAGGCGGCCTACAACATGCCACCTTTTTCCCAAACAAAAAATTGCCCCCCCCACAATAGCTTCTCTTGATAAATCTCTGTCCCTGGCATCCAGTGAGTAAAATAAGGTGGCTGGAAGTTCGTTTCCAGATCCCATGGGGCCAATCAGAAGAACATTGCTCTTCTCAAGCTCCACAAAGTCTCCTTCTTCATCATCATCAGAAAAAAAAACCTTTTGAATCATCTGTCCTAGTAGACTCGAACTTTGTTCTTTGCAATGAGTCGCAGTAGATGCGTTTGTAATGATTGTACATAGCAACAGAAATTACAGTGCCTTCCAATATCTTTAGTAAAGCCTGTTGTACACCTTTACCTGATACATCTCTATTGATATTTTGACTTTCAGTCTTTTTTTGTTATTTTTTCCACTTCATCAATATACACAGTCCCTTGTTGTGCTGCAGGGACATTGAATTCAGCAACCATTAAAAGTTTGTATAAAATAGACTCCACGTCTTCACCCACATATCCAGCCAGTGTAAGAGTGGTAGCGTCCGCAATGACAAAAGAAACATTCACTAATTTTGCTAATGTTTTGGCAAGAAGAGTTTTTCCAACAATGCATGTTTTCAGAATGCAGATAAATATGACAGCATTGGATAATAGACCACCTAAATGCATCTCTTCCCAGAAATTTAGAGCTTTCTCACAGAGCCCATTCTCCTTCTAAATTGTTTGTAACAAATACCAAATTCACTCCCAAACAACACTTCTCTCTTCTTGAAATTGAACATGAACCAACTGAAGGCAAAACGTTCAAGCAGAGCAAAGCACAATGTCTAAGTATGTACAAAGTAACAAATGTCACACACAAAAACTTTTTGGTGGATTCCACACCTTCGATGCGCACCAGCACGACATCGTACGTGCATTAGCATTCCTTGGTCCATTTGAATATAATCAACATGTTGTATAGAGGTCTAGCAATCAATGCATAGTTTAACACAAACCATCAATAATACCCTGTATGTCCCAAAAAGCATTGAATGCCCTTGTAATCAGTTGGGGGTGGAAGATCAACAATGACCTTGATCGTCAAGGAAATTGTGGCAATGCCATTCTTTGAAACCATGTGTCCTAGGATACATCCATGCTTCACCCAGAGCTCGCACTTCAAGGGGTTCAATGAGAGGAGACGATATAACTGACATCATTTTCAAAGACCGCTAGGAGCTTGTCTAAGTGCCCAAGTAGAGTGAATACACAAGTCATCCACAAAGACATCTAACTCCTTCCTCAACATGTCTTTGAATATTATACACATCAGTCGTTGGAAAGTGCCTAGTGTGTTAGTCAATCCAAAAGGCATGACTATGTAGGTAAACACTCCCCATTCAGTGGCGAATGCTGTAATATTTTCGCTCAAAAATATTATTGAACTTGACTCCCTGCACGCCACATAAAACATGTGCAAGGTTATCTCCCGCATCGTAATTATTGGCAGCTTAATCCGTACCCCCCACGCGCAAAAATGAGGCCTCCACATTGTGAGATCGAGGCCGGGCTTGAAGATTGTAAAAGCTGTGGGGAAACACCCTTTTTGAAGGGGCAATTGGATAATTTTATGCAAATTTTTTTTACTACTTATCCCTTCCCCCAGCTGATGCATGGCTAGAGGAGAGGGAGTATGAGAAGAGTAAGTAGGAGTGTGGGGACCTTGTAGAGGTCGAGTGCATGGGGAGAAGGGAGAAGCATGGAGGGCTCCACGTGTGTGGAGTCTCTCCTCCCCCCCTAAGTGCTATATAAACACTCCCTTGTGGAGCAAAGGGGAGGAATGACGTGACCGTGCTATTGAAGGAAGAGGTCGTTGCTACCGCCTGCCTGAAGAATGCCCAACCGTGGAAGTTGCGAGCTGTCATTGCTGCTGCTCCGCTGTCATACCACCACCGCCATACTCCGCCTTGTCACCATAAACCCCTCTATCGTCATTAATTTTTCCCCCCCTCAATCATTACCTTTTTTCCCACATGGTTCTGGGAAGCAGAAGCTTCCTAGAAGCTTCTTGGAAGCTTCTAAAGGCAAGGCCTTAAGCCTTGTGCACACGGATTGACCCCGAGGGAAAAAAATCCCAACCTCCTTAGGCCGTGTGCATACATCTCATTCCCGAGGTTCAAGATCCAAGCTTCCAAGGGCCTGATCCCGCACAAGAGAGAAAATTCGCAGACCGTAAGTCTTGGGACACGCATATAACTCGAGGGAAGCTGCTGCAACAAAAGTACGCTACATAATGATGGTTCCCAAGAAGACGCAAGGCGCACCTGCAGGAGGCTCTTCCCCAAACATACACGTGGACATCTCCCTGATCCCACAAGCCCAGGTTTTACGATTTTGATTCCACGCAAAAGTAATGTGTTAAGCACGATAACTTTCATGGAAAGGGAAGCACTTATGCATGTTTCTAATTCACCTAACATAGGGAGAATGCATTTTACGCTTATCGTTAATTCATGTAGTAGTGATAAAAGTACATTTGAGAGAGTATCTCTGTAAACGATGGATAAGGATTGGTGCATATCATGCAATTGGATCGTTTGCATCTCCAAAGTTATGAATGTAAATCACTTACTCAACTTAGTTGCAAATTGCCTTGTCGTGCATTTTCAAAGTGGAAGTCTAAAATTCATATTGCCTAGGGTTAAAGAGGAAATTGTTAAGTGCATTGGCCGTGAAGGAAAAGAGTATCTTGCATTTAGTCACAATAACTTCCTTTGTTATGACTCGCATGAGGAAATTGTTAACTTCCGTTGCATGGCATGAAAATGAAACTATGGACATTGCACATTGCATGCAAAGATGTTTGTCAAACGGATTGAAGGTTGCATGTCACATGAGCTTCATTAACGATGTTGTATCTAAGGGTCGCATGTTACATATTCGTCATGAGTAAATTTCATTTCATGGAGTTGCATTTGGAAAATATTGCATGGCTTATCAAAGCATGAAATTCTAAAGCTTAGACAAAAGGGTTGTAGGCATGATTCTTTGATGTAAACCCTAGTAGGTTTCATGCAAGTTATCATTCATCGTGACTTTAGTAAGAAAAGTAAAGGGATTATTGCATACCTTATAGAACATGGATGTCACAAATCATATACTTGCACGAAATGTGGTATCTAGCATCTATTTACACCTTTAGAACAAGGTTAGCATCTCTAGGAAAGGATCGCCCTTCTCGCAAGACAAGTAGATCAATTTATCGAAATCACCTAACCCGCAAGGGATTCATATAGGCATAACTAGTCGATACGATAAATACCTCAAGTACTAGCTAAGTCTTGGCACGTTAGAAATGTAGCATAGTATCGTACTTGGATGCCAAGTACAAGCCCTCAAACCCAAAGGCCCTACCCACATTCACGGAATGTTTGGGTCAATTGGACACTCATCCAAACAATGATCTAGGGTTTCTACCTTAAGGATCGTTCGACCTAATGCTAAAACTCGGATTAAGTTTGGAAACCCTAGGATCGAACATTGTCGACCTAGTACAATTAGGGTTGGGTTGGGTAAGAAGACACCCTAAACCCCGCTTCTTGTCTAAACAAAATTCCTTGACCAGGAAACGCCTTTCAATGGGTGAAATGATCCCATGGGATAGATGCGACACTTGTGCAACAAGTTGCAACGTTGCACGGCTTTGTGGTTTAATCACAAGATGGATTTGCCATTCCTTGGAATGAGGTTGGCAGGTTCTAGCACAAGTCTAACTTGCAAGAGGATGAGTAGACATCTTGTTACATTACCTTTCTTGGGCTGATTTGCCAAGTTAAGGGAAGCTATGTTTTGCTTAGTAAGCAAAGGATCAATTAAGATAGAGCAACATGGTCACCAGGATTTATTGTCTTAATTCAAGAAACACTAAGGTGTTGGTTAATTTGGGTTGTCAAGGTATGGCCGTAACCCAAGGACAAAAGGGTGAACAAACAAACACTTGGGGATCTTGCCATGTCGAAATTGATCCCCGATCGAATGCTGGATGCATTCAGAGAGAAGGAATCATTCCTTAGCAATTGGCCAAATAAACAACCACTGGATTGATTATGCTTGTAACAGTTTAGGAGTACTGTTTGCATTGTTTTCTCAAGGAACTAAAAGATGGAAAGTTAATTAATGCTTCAAGTTGAAGGCCTGAAGGGAGAGGCAGCATTAGTTACCCCCGACTGTCTGCTTGACCCTAACCAAGAGGATTGTTAGCCACGCCGGGAATGTGGACCGATCCTGCTAGGAGAGGTCTCTCTGTTGGGCGCTACTTGGAGCAGGAGGACTCTTGGGTGTAAGTGGGGGCTCTGGCCGTAAATCCCTTGCCATCCGGGCCCTGCATAAGAGGCCAACGTGACTCGGGATTGGATCTCGAGGCCCACATACTAGTCTACGAGCGGAATCTTGGATTAGTAATCCCTATGGATTGCTAGATAACCTTCGGGCGGATTATGGATAGCCTTCGGGCGGATTATGGATTAGCCTACGGGCTGGATTATATGGATGTATTCCAAAGATAATAAGATAACCTGTTGGAGAGGAACTTGTTTAAAACTATTTTTCTATGTCAAGTGCTAAGATTACGTGAAGGAACAGGTGACTAATTGGTTAATTAAGGAAGCTATTTTTGCGTGTCCAACTAAATGTGGTAGGTAATTAGACAACTAAAACAACCATGAGGAAAGTGCGGTGGATGTGGCCATGGTCCGTCCTATGGATGGGTGGTCCCGATTGGTCGGGAACTTTTCTCAAATGAAATGGATAGCAAAGAGCTCTTCTCAAAGGAAATGAACAGCAAGGGTGCTGACCTAGAGTTTAGGTTGCTAGAATCCCGATTTATGTTGTTTTAGGGGAACGAAATGGGACTATGCCTTATGGGCAGAGAGGTCAAGCTTTGCATCCCTCTTGTTTCCCATTCTCCTTGAACCAAGTGCAGCATGAATCCACTTCGACCCTGACATTTCTGCATAAAGTAGTTTTCCTGGGGTTCGATGCTAGCTGCCATTCTAGGAGTTTGACCACTAGAAAAACCTTGATTCAGGTCGGTCCTAAGTGGAAACGGCTGGCATACTTCCGCTACGTGGCAGACTCGAAAAGACCTAGATCGCAAAACCCGTAACATTCCATGGGAGTGTCGGGCGGAGCTTTCTAGACCCTCTTTCTGATGGGCTGCTAAGACTGTCCCGTAACATTCCATGGGAGTGCCAGGTGGAGCTTTCTAGACCCTCTTTCCGATGGGCTGCTAAGACGTGTCGCGTAACATTCCATGGGAGTGCCGGGTGGAGCTTTCTAGACCCTCTTTCCGATGGGCTGCTAAGATGTGTCCTGAAAGGAAACACGTGGACACATTACAGTTGGTATCAGAGCAAACCAATGATGGATCTATCTTTATAAGAAAACTTAATAAGAAGAAGTAAAGCAAATGTTGCTATAAAGAACATCTCCTTACTTATCGATGCTGTCTTGCAGAGTCATGAAGCATGGAACAGATTCTTGGTGTTCCAGGTCATGTTTATGACCACGATGCATGCCTCGGATTATCGACAAAGGATCGATATGATGAACATCCTAGACCGCATTTACAATCCACAGCCTTTGTACATGGAATGGAGATAGACGGGTGATTCAAGAATCTATTACATAGCTGCCCACCGATTTGCGTACCTTCGAACCAACCTAAAGAGAATCAAGTGGTTGGAGAACTTGAAGATCGTGAAGCTGTTCATCTTTGTTGAGGCTCACGTAAACACAACTTTACATGTCGAAGGTCGAAGGTCAAGCTGAACATGTATGTGTACGAGGAAGTGACTTGCATAATCCCGCCGACAGGATCAAGGTGTTGGGACGCTACGAGAAGAATGGGTACCAAAGGAAAGGCTACCCTAATCTTCCAATGACTTATCGATTCCTGAAGATCCATGACCCAAATCCATATTATTACCCATTTCCCGTATAGCTGAATGTAACAAAACCTTATTCTCCCTTAATTAATGTATCAGCTTGCTCTACCATCCCAAGAAATATTGCACTTCGAAAGGGCTATGCCCATATGAATGAAATAAGACTTCTTTTTATCAATGATTTTCTTGTCTATGAGTATTGATAAAAAGTTAAGTGATTAGGTTTCTTGGCTGGAAGCTGAGTTGGGCATAATATGTAATGTAAGAAACGTTTAACGAGTTGTTAATGTTAAGGATCTCTTAATCAGGCACAACCTTAGGTACAGGTTCCTAGTCCGACCCCTACACCAATTACAGCCATGATTCAGGAGAAGAAGTTTCTTCTTAAGCAGATCAAGCCACCAGAATTTTATAGGAAAGGAAGGACTGTCCAAGTTGATGGTGAGATTTGGATCGAGTCCATGGAAGATTACTTTGAAGTGGCTGGTACTGCACCCACCAACTAGGCAATGCTAGCCAAGCTGAAGCTAATCGGTGAAGCCAAACTTTGGTGGAAGCGATGGTGTAGAGACCTAGGGATCTTGAAAGGGTCCATTACCTAGAAAAAGTTGAAAAAAGCTGTGCAAGAAAGATACTTACCACCTGCGTATTGCACGAAGAAGATGAATGAGTTCTATGAGCTGAAACAGCTTGGTCTGACTCTTGACGCATACTACTCAAAGTTCGTCTCTCTTTTGAAGTATGCGCCACAAATGGATATGACACAACAGGTGTCGAAGTTTTGTGCTGGTTTAAACCCACTTGTGAATACCCGCCTCAAATCAATGCTCCCAACAGATCTTCAGGACGAACTCATTCGAGTTGCACCCATAATTGAAGAGGTGCAGACCAAGC
This sequence comes from Lygodium microphyllum, assembly GCF_053477565.2. NCBI lineage: Eukaryota > Viridiplantae > Streptophyta > Polypodiopsida > Schizaeales > Lygodiaceae > Lygodium > Lygodium microphyllum. The sequence continues at coordinate 94,539,749 of NC_141158.1, read as the reverse complement.
CAAGAAATAACAAGACTTGGTCTTATAATGATCAGAACAAAGGAGAGTGTAGATCCCAATCAAAGAGAGTTCAAGATCAAAATCCGGGACAAAGGAAGAATGCAAGGACCAACAATGTCAATAACTTTGTTCCTACCCAAGGTAATGGCTGCAACCTCCGTTGCTTCCATTTCAATGAGCCCGGTCATTTCAAAAGGAAATGTTCCAAACTTGGCAAAGGACAACGTCAAGGACCATTCCAATGAACCACCCATGGCCAAGGAGCCGCCACCCAGGGCAGAGGAAGAACTACGTGTGTTGCCAACAGGGAAATGTGCAATGAAGAAGACCCGACCATGGAAGCAGACTTTGAGAGGGCAACACTCCATGCCGCCCTTCACAAGAAAGGCCCGAATCGCCAGTTTTCGGTGATTCAGACTCCATCGGATTATCAAGGTAAAGGCTTCAAAACCTTGATTGATTGTGGTAGTACACATTCCTTTATCTCACTAGCTTGTGCAAGAAGATTAGGAATAGCCACAATAGAAGTACCTACCTCGCTCATGGAATTAGCAAATGGTCATGAGGTCACTTGTACTAGGAAAACTGCTAAGGTGGAATTCTTTTTGGGAGAAAAGTTGACTTCGGTCAGATTCAGGGTCATGAACCTAGGTATCCATGAGTGTTTGTTTGGAATGGATTGGCTTAAATCTAATGACGTCCACATTCATTGTGGAAAGGGCCAAGTTTTCTTTCGAAAATCTGAAGGAGAATTGGTCACAACTCAAGGAGAGGCTCGAAAGCTAAAAATTCAATTGGTTAAAGCATCTCCGACAATAAAGGGAGTTAGAAAGGGACTACCTGTCTATTTGATTAAGCTCAATAAGCTAAATCAGAATCAAGAGTCTAGTGAAGAACCTTCATGTCTAAAGGAGTACGCATACATATTTCTTGAAGAGGTGACAGAACTTCCGCCTCAAAGGGAAGTTGATCATGAGATCAAGCTAGTGCTAGGAGCTGCGCCAATTGCGAAGAGGCCATATAGAATGTCCATCCCAGAAGCAATTGAGTTGAAGGAGAAACTCAAGCAATTGTTAGATCAGGGCTACATCCGTCCTAGCAGTTCACCATGGGGAGCTCCAGTACTGTTCTTGAAGAAGAAAGATGGAACACTTCAGCTGTGTATTGATTACAGAGGGTTGAATCAATCAACCATTAAGAACAAGTACCCTATTCCAAGAATAGATGAACTTCTTGACCGTCTTCAAGGTGTGAAGATCTTCTCCAAGATTGACCTCAGGTCTGGATACTATCAAATAAGGATCAAGGAGGAAGACGGCATTCAACACAAGATATGGACACTTTGATTTCCTAGTCATGTCATTCGGGCTGACAAATGCATATGCCACCTTCAACAGGTTAATGCAGGATATCTTTAGGCCATATCTTGATGACTTTGTACTCGTCTTCTTCGACGATACCTTAGTCTACTCCAAACAGGAAGAAGATCATGAACCCCAGCTTTGCATTGTCCTTGAGACAATGAGGGCACACAAGCTTTATGCCAAGATGAAAAAGTGTGCATTCTTTAGACGTCAGATTGAATATCTGGAATTCATCGTGTCAGCGAAAGGAATCTCAGTGGATCCGACCAAAGTCAGAGATGTTCTGGAGTGTCCAATACCAACAACTGTCAAAGAAATACGTAGTTTTCTTGGTTTGACAGGGTGGTACAGGGTCTTTATCAAAAACTATGCTTTGATTGCAGCACCTCTAACGGATCTACTGAAGAAGCAAACATCAATTGTATGGTCACTTGCTAAACAATCTAGCTTTGATAGTCTAAATCAAAGTTTGATATCAACACCTATCCTGAAACTTCCGAATCTTGGTAAGGAGTTCGAAGTAGTAACTGATGCTAGTACACTTGCCTTAGAATGTGTGCTTATGCAAGGAGGTCATCCTATAGCATACTCTTCAAGAAAACTAAAGAGCCATGAGAAGAATTATGCTACCCATGATCTAGAGCTGTTAGCTATTATCCATGCTTCTAAAGCTTTGGAGACATTACCTGTTGGGTAACAAGTTTACCTTGGTGACAGATCATAAAAGCCTCAAGTGGATCTTTACCCAGAACGAACTCAACATGAGGCAATGTCGATGGATTGAAGTCCTGGAGGAGTATGATTTTGAAATCAAATACCAGCCTTGAAAGGAGAATGTAGTTGTCGATGCACTTAGTCACAAGGCATTCCTTAATTCTCTAATCTTGCAAAATCCATCAATAGCTAGATCTCAAGCCACAAAGGTATCCATGCCAAACAACCCAATACTTGAGCTAGCTAGAGAAGAAGCATGCCATGATCCAACCTATCAGAAGATGCTAAGGGAGATCCCTATCAAGGTTCAAGACCCGAAGCTACAGGCTAAGTATCAATAATTCTCTATCAACAGTGGACTTGTCTACTATAGGACAAGATTATGTATACTGGCAAGCCAGTCACTCAAGCAAAAGATACTTTGGGAAGCTCATGATTCTCCTTTCTCAGGACATCTTAGCTATGCCAAGACCCTCAATGCAGTTAAGAAGAGCTACTATTGGGAGAGGCTTAAAGATGACGTTCTCAAATATGTCATTGAGTGTTTGTCTTGTCAACGTATTAAGGCCGAACATGTCAAAATGCCAGGAAAGTTGCAACCACTTGACATTCCCCAAATGAAATGGGAATTCATCAGTATGGACTTTGTTGTTGGCCTACCCTAGGTCCAGGGAGGATACAACTCCATTATGGTTGTGGTTGATATGCTCATAAAGCTTGCACACCTTATTCCCATTAAGACAAACTATAAAGCCTCAGACATTGCAAGGTTGTTCATCAAGAAGATATTCAAACTGCATGGGTTGCCCAGAAGAATCATTAGTGATCGTGATTCTCTCTTCACATCACACTTCTTGAGAGCTATCTTCGAAGCCATTGGGACTCAACTCTATTTTAGTACAGCTTACCACCCCCAAACCGATGGTCAAATGGAGCGAGTCAACCAAGTCATTGAGGATATGCTAAGGGCACACTGCTGCCGTGAACCAAAAAGGTGGATTCAATACTTGCCACCACTGGTTGAGTTTGCCTACAATGCTTCTAATCAACAAAGCATTCAGATGACCCCTTTTCAAGCATTGTATGGGCATGACTATCGAAGTCCTTTAAACTTCTCGAATCCAACCTTGAGGGTTAAAGCTTCAAGGCAGATGCTGGAAGATATAGATGACCAAATGACGTCAATAAGATAGGACATCCTAGCCTCCAAGGATAGACAAAAGGCATACGCGGATTTGAAACGTCAAGATCGAACCTTCGCTAAAGGAGACATGGTCTTCATTCGCGTACGCCCAAAGAAGAGTTACCTATCCTTAGGTGAATGTAAGAAGCTAAGGCCAAGGTATTGTGGACCCTACAAGATCCTCAAGTGCCTAGGACCCAACGCTTATAGACTACAACTCCCTGAGAACCTAAAGGTTCATAATGTATTTCATATTAGCCTACTGAAGAAGTATGTACCTAATCCTAGCCATGTACTTGATTATCAACAAGTTATAACGCCTAGCCAAGGAGTCCTTGAGCTACGGCCTAACAGGATCTTAGATGTTAGGGAAAGACAATTGAGATCCAGAACCTTGAGAGAATGCCTCATCTAGTGGAAAGATTATCCCAAGGAAGATGCCACTTGGATGGATGAAAGCACTCTCAACCAACAATACCCCCAGTTCTTCTCGAGATGAGGACATCTCGATTCCTCCAAGCGGGAGAGAATGTAATATTTCCGCTCAAAAATATTATTGAACTTGACTCCCCGCACGCCACGTAAAACCTGTGCAAGGTTATCTCCCACATCATAATTATTGGCAGCTTAATCCGTACCCCGCATGCACAAAAGTGAGGCCTCCGCATTGTGAAATCGAGGCCGAGGCTAAAGACCATAAAAGCCTGTAACAAATCTGAAATGATAATATGCAATTTGTATATGAAACCCCTCTTAGGGTAGGATAAGTCATAGGAATAATTTTTTTAATTAGATAAAGGTAAATTTTTTAAATTATTTTCCCTCTCCTCCAACCGACTGTCGAGCTGGAGGAAGAGGGGAATAGCATGTGTAGACAAGCTCCTTGCTGGAGCTTGCCTAGGCTATGGATCATGTGCCTTGACACATGGGGGAGGGAGGATCTTATCCCCCTCCCCCATTTAAACTAATGGGGTGTAAGCGGAAGGAGGGACTGAAGCATTGCCGTGAATGCAAAAAGGGGGACGCCGTCGACTTTCAGAGAAGGAGAGAGGGAGGCTCTGTGAGGGAGGGTAGTCGTGAAGGGAGAACCGTGACGCTGGGCGAGAGAGAGAGAGAGGGAGGTGGTCATCACTGTTGGGAGAGGCCGTGAACTGTAGTAGCAGCGGAAGATTGGTCATCCCATGTGCTTCTAGAAGCTTCCAAAGCTTCTAAGGGGGGGGGACTCTATAAGCCCCCTTTCCCCCCAAAGTTTCCTTGAAAGGCCTTAAGTGGTCTTTGAGGCCCTTTTTTTTCCTCCCCCCTCAAATTTCCCCCTTGAAGCTCTATAAGCCCCTTTTTCCCCCAAAAGATTTTACCTTAAAGCCCTTTTTCTTCCCGGATCTTAAATCCCCTTAAGGGCCCCCTTAGGCCCTTTTTTTTTCCCATGCAAAAATAACCCTTTTAGCTCTCTCATACCTTGTTTTTTTTTCCGCCCACACATAAAAGAAAAGAGAGTGTTAAGGGTCTTTTGACACCTTCTTTGCCCATACAAAAGCCCTCGTAAGGATTTCTACACCTTTTATTCCCCATTCTTGTGAGTCTTTAAAAGGCCATTAAGCCTTTCCCATGGCTTTAATGGGCCTTATTCGCGGAAGATTTAAAAACATACCCTTCCAAGTTTGGAACCCTTTACATGGTTTCTCCCATCCTCCACAAGTATCCCTTCAAAGAGGTTCTAAAAAAGGAAAGAACAGAAGACTCATAAAGGACGGTGGTATTTCAAAAAGGGAGTTAGCAAAGCTGCATCCACGACGGAAAGGATGCATTTGCGATGCCTCAAAAGAAAGCCCAAGGCGTAGTCGCGTTAGTATTTCCAATAAAAGGAACAAAAATAAAGTGAGCAGAAAATTGATATGCATTTAGTTTTTGTGCATTCAATGAACTGAACTTAGATTATTGTCCATAGTTACAAAACGGAATTAAGATAATGCACTCCGTTTAAGCATGGAAGTATAAAATCATGTTGCATTATTAGGCCATATCTTCTTCGCAATGAGTCATCATGGGAAGTGCTAAGAATCCATAGGAAAGTGCAAGGCATGAAATGATTCCTAAGTTGCATAAATTGGTCAATTATCGTTTTTCAACTGCGTAATTATTAGAAAAAGGTTGCTTGTTTAGCATGAATATTTTTCGCAAGTTATAGGATGAGTAATTGGAATTAGGTTATAACCTAACCTATGCTTGAACTTAAATCGATAAGTTAGGGATGAAAATCAATTTACGCATAGACAATAAGTCATGTGTTTATGGAAATGATAGTGTGATTATCTCCTTGAATTAAACAAATTAGCATAAACCAAAACAACTAAACCCGCGGAGTACTCGTTTTAGAAAGAGTTAATTCAAAGAACTCACTAGGATTTAATACGTGACCTAGTCGCACGTATTGCTAAAACTGAAACTCCTATACCCTAAATATTTTCCCACATTCACCGAATGTAGGGACAGCGGAACATACTTGAGAAGTGACCTAGGGTTTGTCCCTAAGAATCTTACGCTAAAAAGATGGAACTTAGAACCCTAGGACTGACAATGTCAGCCTAATGTAATCAGGAACAGATTGTTTCCTGACTCCATTTGATGGGTAGAATAGTCCCATAGTTCGATGCAACACTTGTGCAACAGGAGCAAAGTCGTATGATCTTGTGATTGGATCACAAGAGAATGGCCAATTCTCGAAATGAGGTTGGTATATCCTTACGCAAGTTATCTTGCAAGGGGATGAATAATCATCCTAATATAGTATCTTTCTTGAGTAAAGATAATTGCTTGGAAGCAAAAGACCAGCCGATATACTGGAATAATCTATGAACTTAAGGTTTAACCAAGACGGGTTAATAGGGTACGCCCTAACCTAGGATATAGGGGATCTTGCCAAGTCGCAAGTCATCCCGGATCGAGTGCTGGACGCATTCGAAAAGAAGGATTCATTCCTTAGCAGTTGGCCAACAATAAATGACCAATGGAAATGTTTGTGCTTGTTACAAATTTAAGAGTACTGTTTTGCTTTGTTTGACCAATGAATTAAAGGATAAATGGATATCTAATGCTTCAGGTTGAAGGCTTGAAGGGAGAGGTAGCTTTAGTTACTGCCGACTGCGTGCCTGACCACTCGCCGCGAGAGGTCTCTCCGTTGAGTGCTACTTGGAGCAGGAGGATGCTTGAGTGCCAGGGAGGGACTCTGGCCGTAAATCCCTTGCCTTCCGCGCCCTGCACAAGAGGCTAACGTGACTCGAGATTGGATCTCGAGGCCCACATACTAGTCTACGGGCAAAAACTTGGATTAGTGATCCCTATCGATTGCTGGATAGCCTTCGGGCGGATTGTGGATAAGCCTACGGGCTGGACTTTTTGTATTTCAAAGATAAATATGATAACCTGTTAATAAGGAACTTGTTTGACATTGTTTTTCTATGTCAAGTGATATGATTACATGAAAGAACCAGTGCCTAATGGGCTAATTAAAGAAGCTGATTTTACATGTCCAACTAAATGTGTTAGGTAATTAGATAGCTAAAACAACCTGAGGAAAGTGCGGTGGATGTGGCCATAGGTCTGTCCTATGGATGGGTGGTCCCGGTTGGCCGGGAACTTTTCTCAAATCACGATGGACAGCTAGAAGATCGTCAAAGAATACGAACAACAAAAGCGTTGACCTAGAGTTATAATTAATCCCGATTTACATTGTTTTAGGGGAACGAAATGATACTATGCCTTATGGCAAAGAGGTTGAGCTTGGCATCCCTCTCGTTTCCCATTCTCCTTGAACCAAGTGCAGTGTGAATCTGCTTCGGACCTGGTGTTTCTGTGTAAAGTAGTTTGCTTGGGTTCAACGCTAGTTGTCGTTAGGAAATGACCAATAAGAAAAACTCTAATTCAGGTTGGTCCTAAGTGGGAACGGCTGGAATACTTTCACTACATGGCAAACGTGGAAAGCCCTAGATTGCAAACCCCGTAACATTCCATGGGAGTGCCAAGTAGAGCTTTCTAGACATCCTTTCCGATGGACTGCCAAGACGTGTCCTGAAGTTACGAGTGGGCACGTTACAGTTGGTATTAGAGCGAACCAACAACGTAATTGTTTTTATGAAATCTTAATAAGATAAAGTAAAGAAAATGTTGTTTTCCAAACATTTCCTTATGCTGTCTTGCAGAATGACGAAGCGTGGAATAAGTTCTTAGTGTTCCGAGTCATGTTTATGGCCGCGATGCATTTCCCTGATTATGGACAAATGGTTGAGATGATGAACATCCTAGAGCAAATCTATAATCCATCGCCTTTGTACATGGAATGAAGATGGACGGTGCCTCAGGAATCTATTATATATCTGCCCACCGGTTTGCTTACCTACAAACCAACCTAAAGAGGATCAAGTGGTTGGAAGACCTAAAAGTTGTGAAGCTGTTCATTTTTGTGGAAGCTCACATAAACTCTACTTTACATATTCGAGGTCGGAGGGTTGAACTGAACTCATATGTATATGAGGAAGTGACTCGTGTAATCCCCACCGACAGGATTAAAGTGTTGGGGCGCCATGAGAAGAATGGGTTCCAAAGGAAAGGATACCCTTGAACTTCCAATGACTTACCGATTCCTGAAGATCCATGACCTGAGACCATACTATTATACAGTTCCTGTAGATAAATGTAATACAACATTATTCTCCCCAAACTAAATGTAATAGTTGGCTTATCATCGCAAGAAATGTTGTATTCCGGAAGGGCTATGCCCATATAAATACAAATAAAACTTCCTTTTATCAATGTCTGATTGTGCATGAGAATTGATAAAAAGTTAAATGGGTAGATTGCTTGGGTGATAGCGGAATTGGAGATGTAATATAAATCAATAACGATTATCGTGTAATAACGTTAAGAAACCTTTATCCAGGCACAACCCCAGGTACACGTTCCTAGTTCATCTCCTACATCAAGTACTGCTGTAATCCAAGAGAAGAAATTTCTTCTCAAGCAGATTAAGCCGCCCGAGTTTGACGGCCGGGAGAGACAGGTCCATCCAAGCAAATGCTGAAATTTGGATTGAATCCATGGAGGATTACTTCGAAACAGCCGATACTGCACTCGCCAATCAGGCTATGCTCGCCAAGCTAAAGCTCACCAGAGAAGCAAGACTTTGGTGGAAGTAATAGTGCAGGGATCAAGGGATCGCAGAAGGATCCGTTACCTGGGAGAAGCAAAAGAAAGCTGTGCAGGGAAGATACTTACCATTTGCATATTGCACGCAGAAAATGAATGAGTTCTACGAGCTAAAATAGCTAGGACTCACTCTTGACGCATACTATTCTAAATTTGTCTCACTTCTTAAGTATGCGCCACTGATGGACATGACACAGCAGGTGTCTAAATTTTGTACTGGTTTAAATCCACCAGTAAATACCCGTCTTGAATCTATGCATCCATTAGATCTACAGGACCACTTAGCCCAATAGGTCCAAATTGTAGGGTCTGAATGATTGATTTGGACGTGGGCCAAGTACAAGTTGGGTCGAATAACTAATCCCAATAGGCCCAAGTACAAGTTGGGCCAAATTATTGATTCAAATGTGGGCTGAGTACAAGTTGGGCCAAATGACTTATTCGAACAAGTCGAGTACTAGTTGGTCCCCGTGACTAATTCGAACAACCTGAGCGGTGGGCGTCCAAGTGGAGAGGGCCAAATGGCTGAATGGTCGAATGGGAGTGGACTGAGGGCTGAATATGGAACAGGATGAGGGCTAAACTTTGATGTGTGTGAGTTGAGTGGACCGAGGGCTGATTTTCCAACTTTTTGAGTAGATTGGGCCAGATGGTCGAATGGAAGTCGACCGAGCACCAATTTTGGGACTCATCCCAGAATCGTCGTCCCTCGGATGAGCCAAATACGACGCCTTTTCTCCGAGTCGATGAAAAATTTGCCACTCCAAGTGATTGTGGCCTTCACACTAGTCGAGCACCTCCAAATCCTACCTACGCATGAAGGAGAAGGTGTGGGTATACCTGTAGTGGGGGCAATGAAATTGTTGATGATGTGATTGAAGCAGGTCCATGCAATGAAGCTCTCTCTCTCTCTCTCAAGCAACCAAGGTTTCAAATGAGCTCCTTCGTGGTCTCTTGGCTATTAAATGCCTCCTTTCCAAGGTTTTTGCCACTCCTACCCCCTCGCTTGTTGACCTCAACCCCCTTCAGCTCTGCTTCCTCTCATTTTTCCCAGATTTGTGGCTTGTTTGGCCTGTTTTATAGTAGCAAAACCTACACTTTTCCAACTGATTTTCTAACCTTAACCTACTCACAGATTAAAGATCCAAAACCTCCTATCTATCTCAAGATTTGAATCGGGGATAAAACCCTTACTTTCATGCTCCATTTGAAGCGGCAAGCACTCAATCTTGAATCTGTTGGTCTCGGCAACAAAACCAAAATGTAAAGGCGAGTAACCACCAAGACCCAAAGACAGCTTATTATTCAAGCATTTCAAGCAAGCACTAATGGCTACCTCTCACATGGCCAACGTGCCATTCTTCTCTAGGAGTGTAGTGAGCTTACCTTCTTGATGCCTGATTGAGTTGCTTTCTCTCTTAAGCACTCCGATAGCTCCACGATTCTTTATGCAAGCTCAAGCATTCTCAAGCCTCCACCTCCAGGCTCCATCCTCCATAGCCACATATAAGACAAGAGAAGAGAAAAGAAGAGGAGAGAAGAAGAAGAGAGGAGATGGTGGAGAGCTTCACCTCCTTGATCCCTCGCCCTCACTCACTCACTCCCTCACACTCTCACACTCCCTCCCTCAAGCACACACAAGCAAGCAAAGAGAAGAGAAGAAGAGAAGAAGGTGAGTGTCTTGTTGCCACACACCAAAGAATGATCTCTCATTTACTTTTTGAACTTTATATACAAATCCCTTAATCCGCTTTGGGCGGTCATGCCCTTTTTATATGGCCAGCCCTTTTTTCCATTGTTCTTCTATCTTGGTAGCTTCCTTCCTACTTCCCATCTACATTTACAATTTGTACGAGTCAGAGCCTGGCGCTCTTAAAATAAATCATGGTGCGCCTTGCGATCTTTTACAAAAGTATTGACTTGTGGTTTTTCTTGTGTGCCTCTCCTTGATTTAGGACACTTTCACACTTCTTGTGTTTCCCAATTTTTCTTGGCATGCTTTCGTTCTCCATTTTTCTTTTGCCTTGACCTTGTCTTCTGCTTTAGATTTTTTGTAATTTCCACCTTATTTGTTTGAGGGTTAACAATAGCCTCCCATCTTTGAATCATAGTCTCCTTGAGTTGGTTGAAGGAAAGCAAAGGGGAAGTTGCTTTCCATAAACTATTGCCTTATTTAACTATTTGGCCTTCTACTTCAAATGATGAGTAGTATTCATGATTATTACCAAAGATACTCCAGTCTATTGGTGCAAGGGTGGCAAAGCAAGCTGCTACATTCATATAAGATTTGAGCCAAATATTCAAAGACTATTAATAGTAGACATCATACACTTTCTCCTCATGGATGCAATGGCCCTCATATTATTACTACAAGCCAAGTAGTGAGAAAAGCGGCTGCATATAGTTGTAGGAGTTGTAGATGATTAGGATCACACCAAAGACATTGATGATCTTTAAGGTGTTGGTAATATCAACAATGTTGTTCCACAATAATTGTAGTAGGGAAGAGAGGACAACAAAAAGTTGGCCCAATTCAAGTTGTAGGCCTTATTTTCATCATCAATATGGACCTTATGAGGTTTTGGTATTGGGTGAGTACTCCTTTGTACAAAAACATGTGTTTGAAAGAGACACGGCTTATCGCCAAAGGCACACTTTTAGTGCATGCCTCCCAAAAGAAGAGACTATTATTGGAATAAAGACATTGATTGAGGAGGGTGAGTGTACATAATTTTAAAGCTGAAAAAGGAGTGAAGGGGGGTGGCATGTCAAAGTAGGCCATCCAAAATTATTAATTGTTCAAGTGAGATGATAAAAAGGAGGATATCAATGAAACTAAAGGGAGCTTTTAAGAACCTTAGGTAGCATGTAGACCAGATCCAAAAAATTTCAAGGATCATCAAGGGTGTAACCCTTGAAGAGGAAATTTATGGCATTCATTTCAAAGACGTTGAAAAAATTACCTGCAATGTTCGTGCATCAAAATTAGTTGGCCAATAGAAAGCAAGAATGTGAGTGCCTTAAAAAGAGAAGTGGTAGAGCTAGCTTTTGACATATAGACAGGTGGTGTTTGGCTCCAAATAACACATAAAAATTGTGTTGAAAAGCAACCTAGGATCCTAGATGCAAACGAAACAAGGAAAATCCCAACCACGATAGCGGAAGATGAGTAAGAGAGTATTCTAGTGATCACGCTAAAGGTGGTCAACTCAATGGAGGACTTGATAGAATAGATTCATGTTGTATGCTAGAAGTAAGAGGGGAAGAGGAGAATATTGAGCTTCACCCTCACTAGTCTCTCACTCAAGCTCACATAATCTTATTCTATCTCCCTCTCTCTTAAGAAATGGAGGTAATAAGCAAGTAAATGATAGTATAGAAGAGTGGAAGATTCAAAAGTTGCATACATAATAATGATATTTTTATTTACTTTCATATATTATATAGATTAGGACTATGTTTACCACTCCAAGTTAGACACCCTCTATCCTTGTCTCATCCTTCTCTAATTGTGACCGGTCCTTATTTTGTACATTCCACTTTGGGTATTGTGGACAATGTTTGTGAAAACATAAATAGAGATGTTGGTAACCTCCATTTCTATTGTTTTCTTTAGCATAATCTCAAGTTCTTTTACAATTTTCATGGAATAAGACTAGGTCTCACTTAAATTTTTAAAAAATAAAGTATCTCTTCATCTATATGTACTATGTAGAAAAATTTTGCAAGTGCACCTTATAGATAAGTGATGCCTAAAGTAATACATCAATGCCTTTACATTTTACATGGCTTTGAAAAATAAATTCAGGCATTTTGAATTGGTCTTCTAGCTCTTGAATTCCTTGCTCAATAAGAATTTTATGCCTCTTTAGGATAAGATCGTAAAGTATCATTTTATTTTATGTTGTACTTCATAAGTGACAATACATTTCTCAAAACATCTTCATCTTCTCACTAGATGTGGGCTATACATGTGAAAGCATCAAATCCATCTAATTCTAAGATTGATCACTTGGTGTAATTATGGATAGAGTCTCTTGATGTCACATCATCAATTGAATTTATTAATGCCCAAATTAGAAGAAATATAATATCAAGGATAAGTCCTTCAAATTCAATTTCTAATGTCAAAATCAATGTTTCAAGACATTTCCAAACCAACAAGATAGGTGCATGAACGATGTAGTCAGATATATATAAGTACAGATTCAATTAAGTATGGGTCATGTCGTCCTAAATACCAAGATGTAGCCATGTTAATCTCTGTCACTCAAGAAAACTATTAAACATTATTGTAGGTACATCATTGAAGAGTAACAAAGGAGGTAAACAATGCATTCTGGTAGAGTGATGTGTTTATTCTCATATATAAGATCTCAACATAAGGAATGTATTAGGATCTTGATATTTCTATGATCAAGTTCTAGGATACCATTTTAAGACAAACTAAACTATCCTTTAGAAGCCTTAAGAAACTCTTGATGCATTGTTATGTATACAATATCTCAACATCATGAATATGTTAGGATCTTGACACATATCTATGTTCTAGATCTAGGATACCATTCTAACCAATCGAATTCCCTTTTGGAAGCTTTGGAAAATCTTATCTATATAACAGGTGTTCAATTACTATAAAGTGTTTGTGACAAATAGATTGATGTGCTAAATGAATAGGCTTTGAACACCATATTAGAGAATTTGGAAATTTCCCAAGTTCCAATTTCAAAAAAGTGATAAATATTTGACCATTGGCTAAATCTTGATCACTACAAGGGAATGGGCAATAAGCAACACAAATAGCGACACTGCTTTGAGGAAAGAAAGTGTTGAAAACCCGAGTGTGCAGCATTTTGATGCAAATAGTTCAAGAGAGAGTGAAAGAGAAAGCGAGAGAGATTGTGGCTTTGGGAGGGAGAGGGAGAGGTGTTGAAAAACACAGATCTAGAGCTAGTTAGCTATGGTGGACTCAAATCAAACACATGATACATTATCAAAACGAGAGATTGTAACAACTCAAGTGAATTAGGTTCCAAGATAGATTAGCTTGGACTCAAAAACATAGTCTTGAGCAACTCAAACTGATAGTTCCAATTATTTGAAAGGAGTGTCAAGTATATGCCTTTATAACTTTTTTGGATAGTACCACTTTTCTCTTTGTGTCTATGGGATTTTGGTCACCTCATTCTAGAGCATACATAATTTGTCATCTTGTAGCCTCTTCAGGGCAAGTATCATTTGCTATTCTCAATACCCCCCGTGAAATGATGAGTCTCTACCCTTGCTCGCCTTTGCTCCCCCTGCATGTGAACATGGACCAAGAGACTAGCTCTTTGGCAGCCTAGTCATGTTAAGGCTTGAAACTTTACATCTTGGTAGGGTTTTTACATCCACTATGGGAAACAAGATCCACTATGAGAAAAATTCTCTGTTGTCAGCAACGGAAATTTATTTATCTTCTTCATGCTTATTTGGCATCCTTTGCTTTTCTCAATCTTCTAGGTGCCTTTGATCTTCTTGCATTCTTAGTTGGTCTTCTTTGTCTTCTTGGACTTCATTTTCTTCATGCTCTTGTTCTTCATTCTTTTGATTGATGCTTAGTGCTTTTTATTGTGCTCCAATCTTCTTGGTGTAATCCTTTTGTTCACTGATTTTGGGATGGATAAAAATTGGCACATTGCCTTGGCTTGTCAGACCCTTCTTGGCATTCATGAGTTGAATTGTTACATAGATCTTGGGATACATGGTCTTTGAATGCATGATTTTTTGGAATTTGGGCTTTGACTTACTAAAAATGATGGCATCGAATTTTCTCTTGACGTTGGATTCTTGAGCAAAGTGCAAGCAAACCATGTCAAATGCGAGTATTCTCAAACAATGTCTAGTCCCTTTCACAAGTGATATCATTGATCACAAATATTGAAATGACACACAACAATGCTAGTGTCAAAAGACACTTGATAGAGTAGAGTGAAGGAGATTGGAAGCATACATGTTTTAAAACTGAGATCAATGTGAATGGTTTGAGAAGGCTGGTTTGAGAAAGAGGTCTCAAGTGTGAAAAAGGTATTTATTGGAGGAGGCTTTTAACCTTAGTGAATAGGGTATTAATGTGTTTTTCTTAAATATAAAATTTAAAGGATAATGCAGTTGTGAATGAGGTAGTTTTTGGCACCGTCTTTTCCTCTTAGTCCGATATGCATTTTTAGATGTCTTCTTGGGAACTAGCACCACATGAATGTTGGGAGGAACACTACCATGAGCGATGGTTACCCCGTAAAGTAACATTCCAAGCTCGTCATCATTCCTCACAGCGAGTTGACTGTGGCGAGGGATAATCCTGTTCTTCTTGTTGTCACGAGCAGCATTTCCAACGAACTCCAAAACCTCTGCGGCCAAGTATTCAAGCACGATAGCAATATAGACATGGGCATCAGAGTCAACACACTGAGCATAACAGCCCTTCTTGAGGTACTCATATTCAACCGAGACAAAACCCGATGTAGAACATGAGTCTTTATCTCAAGATCGGTTCAAAAATGATTGTTTAAGGAGTTTTTATGCTCCACTTGAATCAGAACATGCATTGCACAAGTGCTAAATCTAACATGGCCTCTTATAATAGCAGAGGTAGCGAGCAATCCTTCCCACGGGGAAGTGAAGGCCAACATCACCCTTTGAATCTTCCTTTCTCTTCTCTGTCTCTATCCAATTGTTTCTTTCTTTGTGCCTCTTTCTTATTTTTGAATAGAAGCTAGCCTTCAATGGTTGTAGCCTTTCTCTCTTTTCTCCCAAATGACAACTTGAGGATATGGAAATGGCAAAGGACATTAATGCCTCCAATGTGAACTCCAAATAGATCTCCTTGTACAGCACTGCAACACTTCCTTCCTTATGCTTTTTCACCTCCTACACAGCCCCTCATACTCGTACACAAATAGCAATGGATGTTGAATGGCTTGTACAAGGAGAAAAAATGAGATAGAAAGGATTTAGAATATGTAACATACTGAACTTCCAATAGCACGCGTGAACCCCCTTTATAAGTAGTAAGGATAACTTTTGATTTGGATAATGGCAAATTTTTTTATTCCCCTTACCCCCCCAGCCAACAGTCGTGCTGGAGGGGAGGGGAATAGCATGTTTAAGCAAGCTCCTTGCTGGAGCTTGCTAAGGCTATGGGTGCATGCGTGAAGACACGCAAGGGAGGGAGGATCCCCTCCCCTCCCCTATTTAAATCGAGGATGGTGGGATGATGAGGGAGCACGCTGCCAGGAGATGCCGTCTGATTGCGTAGAGGGAGAGGGAGAGGCCGACACTGATGTCGATCCATGCTCACCTTCAGATCTTCAGTCTGACATTGTCGTTGTGTGAAGCAAAGCCAGGGGGTGTGCAAGCTGAGGCGTCGCCGCTGAGCTAGAGGAGAGGGGTGTCACCACTTTGTCGTCGCTCTGACACCATAGAAGGAGAGGGTGGTCGCGCCTCAACACTAACTCCCACGGGGTCATAATGACCTCGGGGAGTTGGGATCAACGGCTCACGTTGATCCCCCTCCTCACGACCATGCGCCATCGTTGATCCCACGAGGATTAAACCCATCCTCAATTGGTCGTCCCGCCCGAGATCATAAACCAGACCTCCCCGGAAAAGTGCGACGTTGATTGGCAGTCTCCTACGTGTCCGGCATGCGAACTGGAGCGCCTTAACTCCTCATTATTGGAAGGGCCCCGCAGAATGTGCCGCCGCCGTTGAACAGGGTGTTATCAACTCCTGGGAACATGCGAAGTGCCAGATCACCTCCCGCCCTGCGGTTATCCCACCCTGCGGCTCATCCCTGCGGCTCATACCCTGCGGCTCCCTGCGGTTCTCTCTCTCTCGTACTCTGCGGCTCCCTGCGGCTCTCCCTCCCGCCCTGCGGTCTTCTCGTACCGTGCGGCTCTCCCTCTCTCTCGTACCCTGCGGCTCCCTGCGGCTCTCCCTCCCGCCCTGCGGCTCCTTGCGGCTCTCCCTCCCGCCCTGTGGTTCACTCCCAGCACCCTGCGGCCCTCGCCCAGCGAGCTCCCGCCCAGCGAGCTCCCACCACCCTGCAGCTCAACCACCACCGGGTTCATCCCTCCCGCCCAGCAAGCTCCCAGCACCCTGCGGCTCCCGCCCAGCGAGCTCCCGCCCAGCGAGCTCCCACCACCCTGCGCACATCCATCAGCACACGAATGGCCTCGTGAGCTCCCAGCCGACGACTTCATCCCTCGGCTCTTTGCGGCTGGTTGCCTCCCAGCTCGGTGGCTTCATACCAACTCGGCGGTTGGTTCGGGTGTTTCGAGACCCACCCACAGACCCATTCGGACACGAGCTGGTCTTCATCCATGTCAGCAACTCCCAAGTCCACGATTGTGTCTCCCAGAGTGCGCATCCCATGCCCATTCGGATGCGTGCTGGTCTTTATCCACCGTCTTGTATGCGCCTCCGTCTTGTATGCACCTCCGTCTTCATTCCTCCCACAGTCGGTGAGACCGTGACTCAGGAGGCTGCAGTGTGACCGTGACTCAAGAGGTTGCAACATCTCGGGAGGCCCAATCGTCTTCATCAGCATGACGTGTGTGTGGGAGGCACTATCTCCCGTCTCAGGCTCAATCCTTTTGTAATATTTCACAACAATCTCAAAATAATGCTCTTTGGATGCATAACTCCTGTTGGAAGAGTTTGTTGATTATTATCTAGGTTGCTAACGTCGCAATCATTTTGCAATAACCATCTGTGCTCTGTCGCAATCATTTTGCAATAACCATATGTGCTCTGTCTGATACGTGTCCGCGCCTAAGTGTGATAATCATGCATGCATTTCCTTTAAGCTTGTATATTCGATTGATATATAATGTATACTGTGGCTAACATAAATATGAACCCAATAAATGAATGTGAGAATAACAAAGGGAGTTACAACTCTATTTATGTCACTAAGCTTACAATCATCACTTAGCATTCAACCTCTTTTGAACCATGCCACTTTGTGGAGAATGGGTTGCACTAAAAATTTAAGATAACCAAAAAGGAAAGCTAAATCGAATTCAAGTTTCTAAGATAAACTATGATGCATGTGCAAATTGTGAAAGTGGTTTTGGGCTCAAGCTTTGAGGAGGTCACAACTACATGTTTTCATAATTTAATTATTCAAGCACTGCTTTCCTTTTTGTTTTTCTAAGAAAATTAATGGTCTTAGATTTAAGTAGCTATTGGTACACCACAATAAATTAGCTCTACTTCTCTAAAGTTTGGGCAAGAGATAATACCCTTGCCAATTACATGTGGTTGTAGAACCTCAATCTTGGTTCCAGCTACATTAATGAGACTATCCTTGATGTAGTTGCAAGCCCACCAATCATCACTTTTAGCTTTTTCCATGCCCCAAAATCTACTAAATGGTCAAATTTGGCAATTATACATGTGCAAAGCACTCTATATAGGTCAAATTTGGCGAGTATTGGGAATGGTATGAATGTGTTGAGTCTCAATCCTTCGCAAAAATTATTGATTGGAATCCTATAAGAAGCCCAATAACCATGTTACAATGTCAAAATATATATTTGCACTAGGAATAATAAGGCAAGGCACTAGTACTTGGAAGTGTTGTAGTGACGTGATAGCTTGGTGAAGAATTGTTGATAGTCTACCGATTTTTTGAATAGAGCTTTTTTATTGTTACTAAATTGAACACATCTAATCGTTAGATTGGATGTGGCATCCACCATTGGTCATAAATCATGACATATTCTATATTTGGTCTTTCATCAAGCATGTCCACAAAAGTTTAGTAGGTTATCAACTTCTATATTTTTTCATCGAGCATATTCTATATTTTTTTATGGATCATCCAATGGTTATCAACTTCTCACTTTTTGTTGTTTTGTTACATGGATTATCCAATGGTTATGAGTAGGTGCACACGCTTTCACCTCTGGCAAATGGCTCCACGCACTCGCAGCCATTCTTCGTCGGATGTCCATTCACGAAAAAATACCAGAGTAAGATGCCCTTTTTAATATTTGTTTAGGGTTTTCTTAACGTTCATTTTTTACTTCTCACATATTGTGTACTTCCGTTTCTTTTTTTTTAGGTTGCATCATCTCCTCGACGTACTCGTAGAGGGGCTCGGGCGGCAAGCGCGTCTCAGACATCCTTTGAAAGAGAAGTGCCGAGCTACTCCCAGGTAAGTGTTTATCCTACTTTCCGTTGTTAGTAAGCATACTCCTAAGATGTGATACTTATAAATAGAATGTCACTTTACATAGGAAAACCCACCATACATTGAGATCACACTAGCGGATGGGTCTCTTGCCCGTCAATGCCGTGTTGACATTCTTTGTCCGAAAAGACATGTCAACATTAAGAGACGGGCAAGGATGATACAGCATCTGAAGGATGAGCATGGTATCCATTACGATATTCCATGTCGAAAGACTGGCCGTCCCATAGGCGCACAACATGCTAGTCATCCTGTTGGTGCTTGGCACCGCCAGGCAGAGTCTCGTTTCTCTAACCTTGAACGAAAGCTGAGTTTGGCCCGAAGTAAGTATGAGAAGACTCAGCATGCTAGAGCGAGCTCATTATGGGACTTACTCGAAGATGCTGAGCGTACCATGGACAGGCAGGAGTATGTGGAGGCATTTGTGAATAGACAAATGAGCAAATATGACTCCAAACGAGATGAGCGTGTGCGGAGAACGCAGAGTCGAATAGCGGATGGGTACCAAAAACATGTAAGTCTCTAACCTAATATTGTTTGTTCTTCTGTAATGTCATATGCAAATGCAATTTAATTACCTTGGCCTTAAGTTTATCATTTTTTTAATATGTAAATACACTCACACGTTGCTTTTTTTAGAAACGACCTCGCACACGAGATGAGGAGGATGTGCCCCATATTGATGATGAGGGTCAGGTCCTAGACCACCATGCAGAGTTGCAAATAGTGGAGCGAAACTCCCAGATGGACTTGGATAGCTTATTGCAGGCTGGTCCTCCATCCACCGGCGATGTTATGGACTCCCAGGTTAGTTTTTCACAATTTTGTGGCTTTTGGTTATGGTTATGGTTCAGGTTAGTTTATGGGCATTGTGTGGTTAGAATTATGTTCATGGTTATTGTTTATGGGCATTGTATAGTTCATGGGCATTGTGTAGTTAGGTTATGGTTATGGTAATCGTTTATGCTTATGGTTCTAGTCATGGCATTGTTTGTTGTGTAGCTTATTATGGTTATTGTTTAAGGTTATGGTTATGGCATTGTTTATGTTTATGTCTATGGGCATTGTGTAGTTAGGATTATGGTTATGGTTATTGTTTATGCTTATCGACTTTGACATTGTTTATGGTTATGGTTATGTTTGCGGCTATAGGCATTGTTGTGTTTATGGCTATGTTTAGGGTTATGGTTATGTTTATGGGCATGTTTGTTGTGTTTATGGCTATGTTTATGGTTATGTTTATGCTTATGGTTATGTTTATGGGCATGTTTGTTGTGTTTATGGCTATGTTTATGGTTATGGTCATGTTTATGGCTATGTTTATGGTTATGTTCATGCTTATGGTTATGTTTAAGGGCATGTTCGTTGTGTTTATGGCTATGTTTAGGGTTATGGTTATGTTTATGGGCATGTTTGTTGTGTTTATGGCTATGTTTAGGGTTATGGTTATGTTTATGGGCATGTTTGTTGTGTTTATGGCTATGTTTAGGGTTATGGTTATGTTTATGGACATGTTTGTTGTGTTTATGGCTATGTTTATGGTTATGTTTATGCTTATGGTTATGGCATTGTTTAGGGTTTAGGGTTATTGTTATGGGCATTATATGGTTATTGTTATGTGTATTTTATGGTTATGGTTATTGTTTATGTGTATTTCATGTTTATGGTTATTGTTATGTATATTATGTTTATGGCATTGTTTATGGTTATTGTTATGGCATTGTAGGGCGAGGGGAGTAAGCGCTTCACGTCGCTCCTCCTATCACCTCGACCCACCCCTATCACCATCTCCTCCCCTCTTGAGTATCCAAGTGACGCTTCGCATTGCATATTCACCATTGGATGCAATTCGGTTGACACCAAGGTGAATTGCTCTCCTGCCAAGATGAAGGGGCAAAAAAGTGCCACCTCAAGGTGCGTTTTTTTAAAATCCAATGCTTTCATTGTGTTGTATTTCTTGTACTTGTGATTGGTTGCATTGTGTGTGGTTGTTTTTTGGTATTATTTTAGGTTAGAGACTTCCGCAAATATCGAGTTCGTGTCTCTATGCTCAAAGCTCCGTGTGGATGTCGACCGGGCTTTGTTGGATGCATTGCGGTGCGTGGAGGAGGCATCCACCCGTACCATGAATTTGTTCGCCATGTAAGTTTGTTAAACTAGTTATAGCTCTATTGGTTGTTGCCTGATGATTAGGACTAGGGATTTTGTTGTTCTACTGAACTAATTTGTGCTTTTATTCATAGTTGGTTATTGTTATTGTTATGGTTATTGTTATTTTATGGTTATGGTTATTGTTATTTTATGATTATGGTTCTTGTTATTTTATGGTTATGGTTATTGTTATGTGTATTTTATGGTTATGGTTATTTCATAGTTGGATGGAGTATTTGATGCCGAGAGAGCACGTCCATGATGTATGCTTTGTGGATAGTCTGTGGTTTCCATACATCAATATGGTTGAGCCACAAGACGATAGTGTTTCGTTGAGGAATTACTTTGATAGTTGTGATCCCACGATGTCCACCTTTATCTTTCTGCCTGTGCTTGAGAGGTTAGTAGTCCCTTTATGCATACTTATTGTAAATGCTTTATCATAGCCCTTTGATGCGCTAGTTTTAATAGCATTCTTTGATGTGCAGGTCACATTGGTCTCTTTTTGTGGTCTTCAACCCTTTGCTAAGAAGGGTTGAAAAATTACCTCAAGATCATGGAGCCATCCTATGCCTTGACTCCTTGGAGTACACTGATTTCACGGCATGTCTACCTTATGTGCACAGGTATCGTAACATTCTATATGCACCCATGCTTCACGTTGTGTCACATATGTATTATGTTCATCTCTTTTGTGTCTATGCTTCAGGGCCGTGTTTGCACTATCAAGGCTTTGTACTGACCCAGTATGCGCAAGGTTTTTATCGGACGTGGAGAAAATGAAGCTCATCCACATTAAGGTATGTACTAAGAATGTGGCAGTACTACTGACACTTAGAGATGTAACATAGAGAAGTTAACATAAAGATGACTATAATCCCTTTTCGCAGGCCCCTCAACAGACAAATGCGGTCGATTGTGGATTTTATGTGATGGCTTTCATAAGACTACTCATCGAGGGCGGTGTGGTTGGGAAACCAACCAAAAACTGGGTAAGCCTATACTGGTATAAGTGCTTTTGCTATGCGACTTTGAATGGTCTTGTGTGCATACGTCAATCCATAATCAACTTTTTGTATTGCAGTTAACTAGAAAATGGTTCAATGCCACCTACGTTACCACTTTGAAGGAGGACCTTTACCAGTGGGCGCTTGGAGTGTTGGAGCGGTGATCTTGTGTGGTTTTACTCAATTTGTGACATTTAGCTAGATTGTGGCAGTCATGGACTTATGGTCTCACTTATGGTCATGAACTTGGTTTGTGGCAGACATGTACTAAGATTTGAATTCATGGTTCTTTTTGAACTCATGCATCTTTTTGGACTTTTTCTGATTCTTTGTGTGGTATAGAAATCATTAATTGATCTTATCTCAATGTTACTAATCTCACGATTCAATGTTACTAATCTCACGATTTAATGTTACCAATCTAACGATTTCATTGCACCATAGCACTTCATTACATTATTCCATAGGATTCTTTGTTTAGAAATCATTAATTGATCTTATCTCTCTCTCTCTCTCTCTCAAATTGACCATAGTATCATGAATTGAACTCATAAACATTTGCTTATTTGGTTGTGTAGTCACCAATGATTCAATGTTACTAATCTCACGATTTAATGCTACTAATCTCATGATTTCATTGCACCATAGTATTGCGGTTACATTATTCCATGGGATGTGTGGTTCAACTTGCTTTATCACATGTGTCAACTATGCTTCCCAACAATGCACCCATCATTACTAACTTAAGCTATCAATATTTGCGCAACTCTTTAAATATGAGAGCATGTCACATCTGGATTACATGAACATGTAGTGATAAGAAATAACCTGTTGGATGTGTTGCCAAATATACACACTAATTTCTAATTAGTAAAATCATATAATTATCCAATACGACACTACCATAAAATCCAAAACACCACCATAAAAACTAGCTAATTCCAGCAAATAGAGCAAGATAAAATCCAGGAGAACGTTATCCATTAGATGGAGAATCATGTGTACAGTACAAACATTTTGAACCTAGATGCCAAGACTTCTGTGATCGTGGACCCATCAGGGAACGAGAGAGAAAACTGACGCTCCTCATTCTCACTGTTGTAGGTGCAATACAAAATACGACAAGTGCCAATGTAAGACTCACCATACAATCGCACCGCCTTGCCGATCAAGATAGAATCCGTTGGATGAGGAGCATACCGCAGGGATAGAGGGAGTAGTGCATGGCAAGTATTGCATGAATACACTGCGAGAGGGTCCACCAAAATGTTTTGGTGCAGCAATGAGGACAATATATCCGCGGTTTTGGGCTAAACCTTACACGACCCCTCCCTCGTTGATGCTTGCGCCTTAACACGCCTGTAATAGATGGACGCTTGGGTTGTGATGAGGACTCCCCCCTCTCATTTGGACGATGACGATGATCCTTGCCATGCCCTAGGCGCGTCCGTGTCACATTTTCCTGGATCTGATAGATCCCACCCTTTTTAGGCATGTCAATCTCTTGTGGTGTGAACATGTGAACAAGAGACTCTTTAGCACTTTCCAGTTGGCGCATACAAGCATCCATCTGTGCCGCTGTGTAGGATGGAATCCCATCCTCGATCCTTTGAAGGAGGTCTCTAAAGTCTGCGATGGAGGACACGAGTTCCTCTTTCTACACGCCACCATCGGAAGATGATCCCTCCAATCCTGTGATTTTATCGCCACCTGGTCTTTCCTTTATGTCATCAAAGACATGCGCACTATCGATGATGGGGAGAATCTCATGAAGGTGAGGAAAATAGCTCTTCAAGATGAGCCTCAAACCATGAAGATGTTTACAGTCAGTCGACCAATCAGGGCAATCACAGTAGTTTGATTGTACACTTACATGATACCATTTTGCATGTTGGGTGGTGCTTGCTATTTTAAACAACATGGTCCCCTCGTTAATGACTTGAAGAGAGGAGGGATCTTGCTCATACCGTTGAAGAATCTTCTCCCCTGCTGCCAATCTAGCCGTATGACTCTTGCTTGACCCATAGACTTTGAAGCTCTCAGAATCAGCTGGCATAAAAAACATGTATAAGACAACAATGTGTTTTAAGGAAAGGTCAAAAGTGCAAATAGAAAGGAAATTGACCACATTACCTATCTCTTGCTTTTGCTTGAAAAACTCCAAAGCCGATCCACCCATTCTAGAACCCGACGATGAGTCACCAACAAGGGCGTGCAACAGATCCAAAATGGACCTGTTGATCCTAGCATCAAGTAGAGTGTACTTGATATATTGCCAAAGTCTCTCGATGAGGTTTGTTGTGTCGACATTGCCATGTGGAAACATGCGACCAAACTTGGGCCATCTTGCACGCCAAATACAATCTTTCCCACACCATCCATTGGTAACGTATCGGACCACATTTGGATGAGCGAAATAACGATGAAGCAATTGCTCAAACATATCATCAAACTGCGACTCTGTAGGGCAATGCATAAGATTGGACAAAGAGGCATACACATGATCGCGCTCATCTGTAGGGACCTTGATTCACGCAAGAACATGTAAATTACTCACTGTCAAGCTCATGGAACTCACAAAAAGGCAATGCTTAAAAGTAAAATGGTATTGAAAAGGTGTACCTGTGGCAAGAGATTTTCAACCCATGCTTTCTTTGTGTGGAACCAGCATAGAATAATATGGCATGCTCGTTGACGCTTGTTGCCACCAAGGTAGTCAGTGGTCCAACAATGAGGGTCTTCCAGAACAACCTTCGAGAGCGCCTCCAGCTCTGGCTGGGACTTATCAATCACCAGGGCAGCAGGGCGAATATCTCCCATCCTAGAGAGGACTAGTCTCATGGTGATTTGCAAAGCCATAATCTCTTGGTTTGACCCATTGTCACTAGTGCATAGCATAAACCAAATAGGGATACCCACCCCATGTTGGTTTGGTAAAACCGCCGCATAAAGCGGAAGACCAAACACATTGGTCTTGAATGTGCTATCGATTGCCCAAGCATTGTTATTTGAGAACCTCTTACTCATTTGAAACATCCATTCGTCCTGGACTATCAGTACGAATGGTTTGTCCTTGTCCTCTATGGCATGAGGATTGTATGGTTGGCAATAGAGTACCTAAAAGACCATGTAGATGATAGTATCAAATAGATATACTAATTTTCACAGCTTATAAACATTTATGAGAATATGTCAAATACCTTGTTTTGATCTCGTAGATGGAGAGCCTCCAAATACATTGCCATCCAATCATCCTTCGAAAGTTTGCCTGCAACAGGATGACACATAGAACATTGACGCTCAAAGCAACCTAGAACCATAGACAAAGGCTTAGAAGGTAGCATACCTTCAGTTCGAATTTGATATGATAGTGTCTGTACCTCCCTTGGTATCATGAAGAACCTATAAATGACACGATCCAATGGAGAGGCATTTTTCAAATGAAACCGCTCCTTGCTAAGGCTCATCTTCGCAACGTGCCGACATGTCCCAACGTCAAACAGGTCATCCTTGCAACAATCAATCACAGTTGGATGCACCGGCAAGTGATACAAGTCGGCACGAGATCCAGGTACATGACCCTCGTGTGGTCCATGGACTCGTATAGTGACATCATAGAGATCGTCTTTGTACTCTATTTGCACCTTGAAAGGGCAACCACATTTCTTCGACGTTCGCAACCTGCGGATTTGGGATCCCTTTCGAGTTGCTCTATCACTGCGATGACATGCATATTCCACTATTGTCTTCCCTAAACCATGCTTTTTGGTTGAGCGAACCTTGCCCAACCTAACACTGTGTTCAAGCATGATTTCTTGAAGCCTCCGCTCAACAAGAGATCTATCTACAGTAAACTCCAAGATGGGTGCTCTTCTTTCTTGAACCTTCCCATGAACGAACAATGGGCCTTTATAACCATGGGGCCTTGTGAACACCTTGCAAGTACACCCACTGATGAGATCTCTCACATACGCAAGAGGAATGCCATGCCTTCTCAAGTCAGTACACCACGTGGATTTGATGGAATCAATTGTGACATTGATACCCTCGTGAGCACCTGTAACCTTGTTTATGTGATTTTCAAGGAATATGCTCTCCCACTCCTCTATACATGCAATGCGCAATGATGGCTCCGATTTCAAGGCCAATGTAATGTATCCATCGCCATTTCTACCAATGCAAAGACCTTCTCTGATTCTTCTCCACTTCTTCAAGTCGAGCAACTCCCTCCTGTGGAGTTGCTTGAGCACCTCCAATGTGATGGCCTTCTGCCCGCTCAAATCACTGACCATCAAGCTGTAAGTCTCTCTATTAAAAGAGAAGTACTTCGATGAGGTATAGGTAGTTGGGCTTGGTGCATTGTTAGTGATTTCTTGTGGTGCCGAATCATTGTCTCCACTTAAGAAATCAAGCATCTCAACCTCGTCGCTTGATGATCCATCTAATGTCTCTTCATCCGTGTCGAGATCATCGATCTCAATGTCGCTTTCCATAATCCATGCGTGTTGACTACATACGTATATATCACCAAAACATCATTCCAATGCCACAATGCATCCAATGCAAATATGAGAGGAAGAAAGAGAGAGAGATATGCACCTTGTAGTGGAAGTCATGACCAAGAAATCGTAATATGAACCTCAAACCTTTGTTCCAATGATCGCGTGAGCTTGTATGCGCTTGGAATATGGGCATCCAACCTCGGTTCACAACAGCAAACGAATGCGCCCTGCGTGCAGGATTTTCCTGTGGGTAATACCGAGAGCTTTTCGGCTTTCGGTACCAGGTCAACACAGTTTACTTTAATGGCTGGGTTTACTTGTAGTCCACGATTCAAAAATACGTATCAGAGATAGTGGGCCCCGCTGAATCTACTATCTCTTACTGCCAGCCCATGCCATCAATTTTAACGACTGGTGGTGCATTTATAGTCCTGGATGGGTTTACTTTTGCATGTGGCAGCGAACATCCCCGAATTTCGAGACGCCGTTGCTCCGTCAGATCCAAGTTTCCGGCTGGTTGGGTTTCTATTTGCGGGTTGGGTTTTGTTAATCTGGATGGGTTTACTTCTGCATAAAGTAGCGGCTCTGATGCGAGCCTTTTTTCGGGGTGAAGAGGAGCCGTTGATCCCAACTCCCCAAGGTCATAAAGACCCCGTGGGAGATAGTGCTGAGGGTGGTCGTGAAGAGGGAGAGCCAAGCTCTGCTACCGTAGGGAATACGACATGCCAGCAGCCACCATCAATCCACCTGTCCATCTACACGCTGCCGCAGTCGCCACGTGGAGCTTCTACTGAAGCTCAGAAACTTCTTAGGAAGCTTCTAAAAGCTTCCTAAGAAGCCCCCCCCTCATATGGACCCTTAAGTTTTTTCCAACCTCACAATAATTCCCTCCTAAGGGCTCCCTTAGGCCCCTTTTCCCCCTTTATTTGCCATTGAAGGGCCCTCACATGATCCATAAGACCCCTTCCCCCCCCCCCCCCCCCCCGACATTTGACTTGAAGGGCCTTCATACGCCTTTATCTTACACCTTTCCCCCTCCATAAATTACCCTTGTAGGCCCTTGATGATGTGGACGCGGTAAAGACCTTTTCTCCCCAAATTTGATTTGAAGGGTCTTCATGTGCTTTCTTTAAAGCCTTTCCTTTCCCCCACGCATGAGATCCCCTACTAAGGGCTCTTTAACCTCTTTTCCCCCCACACACAATCCCCTATATCCAAAGCCCTTACATCCTTTCTTATGGTTCTCTCCCAAAGCCCCTATCATCGTTCTTATACCCTTGCCCTTCGGAACTTTTCCACCCAATTCCGTGCGAATTCCACCTAATACCCTTGCCGAGACAGACAAGATCATAACTCTGCGCCCAAGGAGAGAAAGCTGAATCTGCAATGGCTCCTAAGAAAGCCCAAGGCGCAATCGCAGGTGGATCGTCTCCTAGCATCCACGTGGACATCTCACTACCAGTCCAGGTTTTCCTTCCTAATTTTTATTTTTCGTCGTTATAATTCAATTGGGCGTAGATGATTTTTTTGAGATAGGATGCATTTTTCATCTTAAATGCTTTAGTTAATTTAGAAAAATTAGCTCACGATGGAGGAATTAAGTCATTAGTATTTTTAATAAAATGAACAAAATAAAGTGAGCAAAAGATTGATATGCGTTCCTAGCCAGTAGTTTTTGTGCATTTCAATGAATTGAACTTAGATTATTGTCCATATTTACAAAATGATATTAAGATAATGCACTGCGTTTAAGCATGGAAGTATAAATTGCATGTCGCATTATTAGGCCATATCTTCTTCGCAATAAGTCATTATGAAAAGTGCTAAGAATCCATAGGAAAGTGCAAGGCATGAAATGATTCTTACGTTGAATAACTCTAGTCAATTGGTATAAATATCATTTTTCAATTGTATAATTATTAGAAAAGGCTCCATGTTTTAGCATGAATCTTGTTCGTAAGTTATAGGATGATTAATTAGAATGAGGCTACAGCCTAACCTATGCTTGATCTTAAACCGGAAAGTTAGGATTTGAAAATCAACTTACGCATAGATAATAAATCATGTGGTTATGGAAATGATAGCGTAATTATCTTCAAAAGTAGATAGGTTAAATTGGCATAAACCTAAACACCTAAACCCACGGAGTACTCATTTAGGAAAAGTTAATTCAATTCCAAAGAACTAACTAGGATTTAATATGTGACCTAGTCGCTCGTATTGCCAAGGCTGAAACTCCTATACCCTAAAGACTTGCCCATATTCATGGAATGTAGGGACATTAAAATAGACGTGCGAGAAGTGATTTAAGGGTTTTCCTAAGAATCTCTCGCTAGGAAAATGAAACTCGAAACCCTACGACTGACAATGTCAGCCTAATACCATCAGGAACAAATTGTTTCGTGACTCCATTCGATGAGTAAATAGTCCCAAAAATTGATGCAACACTTGTACAACAAGTTGTAGAGTCGCATGATCTTATGATTTGATCACAAGGGAATGGCCAATTCTTCGGAATGAGGTTGGTAGATCCTTACGCAATTTATATTGCAAGAGGATGAATAATTGTTCTAATATAGTATCTTTCTGGGGTAAAGATAATTGCTTGGAAGCAAAGGGCAAGCCAATAAATTGGAATAACATATGAACTTAAGGTATTGATCAAGGGCAAGCCAATAAATTGGAATAACATATGAACTTAAGGTATTGATCAAGTCGGGTTAATAGGGTACGCCCTAACCCAGGATATAGGGGATCTTGCCAAGTCGCAAGTAATCCCGGATCGAGTGCTGCATGCATTCAGAAAGAAGGATTCACTACTTAGCAATTGGCCAACAATAACCACCAATGGAAATGATTGTGCTTGTTATAAATTTAAGAGCACTATTTTGCTTTGTTTGATCAATGAATTAAAGGATAAATGGATATCTAATGCTTCAAGTTGAAGGCCTGAAGGGAGAGGCAGCTTCAGTTACCCCCGACTGCGTGCCTGACCCTAACCAAGGGGGTTGTTAACTGCGCCAGAAAGGTGGACCGAACCCACTGCGAGAGGTCTCTCTGTTAAGCGCTACTTCGAGTAGGAGGACGCTTAGGTGCCAGGGGGGCTCTGGCCGTAAATCCCTCACCTTTCGGGCCCTGCACAAGAGGCTAATGTGACTCGGGATTGGATCTCGAGGCCCGCATACTAGTCTACAGGCAGAATCTTGGATTAGTGATCCATGTGGATTGCTAGATAGCCTTCGGGCAGATTGTGGATAAGCCTACAGGCTGGACCTTATGTGTTTCAAAGATAAATATGATAACCTATTAAAAAGGAACTTGTTTGACATTGCTTTTTATGTCAAGTGCTATGATTACGTGAAGGAACCAGTGCCTAACAGGCTAATTAAAGAAGTTGATTGATCCATGTCCAACTAAATGTGTTAGGTAATTAAATAACTAAAACAACCTGAGGAAAGTGTGGTGGATGTGGCCATAGGTCCCCGTCCTACGGATGGGTGGTCCCGCTTGGCCGGGAACTTTTCTCAAATCATGATGGATAGCCAGAAGATCGTCAAAGAATAGGAACAACAAAAGCGTTGACCTAGAGTTATAATTGATCCTGATTTACGTTGTTTTAGGGGAACGGAATGGGACTATGCCTTATGGCAGAGAGGTTGAGCTTCGCATCCCTCTCGTTTCCCATTCTCCTTGAACCAAGTGGAGCGTGAATCCACTTCGGACCTTGCGTTCCTACATAAAGTAGTTTGCTTGGGTTCGACGCTAGTTGCCATTAGGAAATGAGCAATAGAAAGAACCCTAATTTAGGTCGGTCCTAAGTGGGAGCGGCCGAAATACTTCCGCTACGTAGCAGATGCGGAAAGTCCTAGATCGCAAACCCCATAACATTCCATGGGAGTGCGGGGCGGAGCTTTCTAGACATTCTTTCCGATGGACTGCTAAGATGTGTCCTGAAGATATAAGTGGACACGTTACAATTGGTATCAGAGTGAACCAACAAAAGATTTGTTGTTATGAAATCTTAATAAGATAAAGTAAAGCAAATGTTGCCGTCCAAACATTTCCTTACTTTCAATACTGTCTTGCAGAATTACGAAGCGTGGAACAAGTTCTTAGTGTTTCGAGTCATGTTTATGACTGCGATGCATTCCCCTGATTATCGACAAAGGATTGAGATGATGAACATCCTAGATCGAATCTATAATCCATCGCCTTTGTACATGGAACGAAGATGAACGGGTGCCTCAGGAATCTACTATATAATTGCTCACCAGTTTGCTTACCTACAAACCAACCTAAAGAGGATCAAGTGGTTGGAAGACTTGAAAGTCATGAAGCTATTCATTTTTGTGGAAGCTCACGTAAAATCAACTTTACATATTCAAGGTTGGAGGGTTGAGCTGAACTCATACGTATATGAAGAAGTAACCCATCTAATCCCTGCTGAGACAGGATTAAAGTGTTGGGGCGCCATGAGAAGAATGGGTTCCAAAGGAAAGGATACCCTGAACTTCCAATGATTTACCAATTCCTGAAGATCCATGACTCGAAACCATACTATTATACAGTTCCTGTAGATAAATGTAATACAACATTATTCTCCCCAAACTAAATGTAACAGTTGGCTTATCATCACAAGAAATATTGTATTCCAAAAGGGCTATGCCCATATAAATACAATAAGACTTCTTTTTATCAATGTATGTTCCGCCGTTAAGAATTGATAAGAAGTTAAGTGGTTAGATTGCTTGACTGATAGCTGAAATTAAAATGAAATATAAATGGTAACGATTATTGATTAATAACGTTAAGAATCCTTTATCCAGGCACAACCCCAGGTACAGAATCCCAGTTTGCCTCCTACATCAAGTACTGCTGTAATCGAGGAGAAGAAGTTTCTTCTCAAGCTGATTAAGCCACCCCAATTCGATGGGAGAGGCAGGTCCGTTTAAGCAGATGCTGAAATTTGGATTGAATCCATGGAGGATTACTTCAAAGAAGCCGGTACTGCACCCGCCAATCAGGCTATGCTCGCCAAGCTAAAGCTCATCGGCGAAGCCAAGCTTTGGTGGAAGCATTGGTGCAGGGATCAAGGGATCACGGAAGGATCTGTTACCTGGGAGATGCTGAAGAAAGCCGTGCAGGGAAGATACTTACCACCTGCGTAGCGCATGCAGAAAATGAATGAGTTCTACAAGCTAAAACAGTTGGGACTCACTCTTGATGCATACTACTCCAAATTTTTCTCACTTCTTAAGTATGCGCCACAGATGGACATGACACAGCAGGTGTCAAAATTTTGTGCTGGTTTAAATCCACCAGTGAATATCCGTCTCGAATCTATGCGTCAATTAGATCTTCAAGACGCTCTCATTCGAGCTACGCCTATAATTTAGGAGGTGTAGGCTAGACCAAGGAGTAACAAAACTTGGTCTTATAATGACCCAAATAGAGGATCATTCAGGCCTCAAATGAAGAGAGTTCAAGGACAAAATCAAGGACAAAAAAAGAAAGCAAGAACTAATAATGTCAACAACTTTGTCCCTACTCAAAGCAATGGCCGAAACCTCCGTTGTTTCCACTGCAACGAGCCCGGTCATTTCAAGAGGCAATGTCCCAAGCTTGGAGGAGGACATTGCCAAGCACCTTTCCGAGGAACGGGCAGTGGACAGGGAGCCGCTACTCGAGGCAGAGGAAGAACCGCCTGCATTGCTAATAGGAAAATGTGCGAGGAAGAAGAAGATCCGACCATGGAAGCAAAGTTTGAAAGAGTGACAATCCATGTCGCTCTTCACAAGAAAGGGCCGAATTGCCAATTCTCGGTGATTCAAACACCATTGGACTATCAAGGTAAAAGTTTCAAGACCTTGATTGATTGTGGCAGTACACATTCCTTTATCTCACCAGCTTGTGTAAAAAGATTAGGAATAGCCACAATAGATGCACCTATCTTGCTTGTGGAATTGGCAAATGGTCATGAGGTTACTTGTACCAGGAAAACTGCTAAGGTGGAATTCTTTCTAGGAGGAAAGACGACTTCGGTCAAATTTAGAGTCATGAGTCTAGGTATCCATGAATGTCTACTCGAAATGGATTGGCTTAAACCTAATGACGCCCACATTCATTGTGGAAAGGGCCAAGTTTCCTTTCAAAACTCTGAAAGGGAATTGGTTACAACTCAAGGTGAGGCTAAAAATCCAAAAATTCAATTGGCCAAAGCATCTCGTATCATAAAAGGAGTCAGGAAGGGACTACCTATCTACTTAATTAAGCTCAACAAGTTAGATCAGAAGCAAGAGTCTAGTGAAGGACCTTCTTGGCTAAAGGAATATACGGACGTATTTCCTGAAGAGTTGACAGAATTTCCGCCTCAAAGAGAAGTGGATCATGAGATCAAGCTAGTATCAAGAGCTGCGCCAATTGCAAAGAGACCTTATAGGATGTCTATACCAGAAGCAATTGAACTGAAGGAACAACTCAAGCAACTGCTAGATCAGGGCTACATCCATCCTAGCAGTTCACCATGGGGAGCTCCAGTACTGTTCCAGAGAAAGAAAGATGGAACACTTCGACTATGTATTGATTACAGAGGATTGAATCAATCAACTGTCAAAAACAAGTACCCTATTCCTAGAATAGATGAGCTTCTTGATCGTCTTCAGGGTGCAAAGATCTTCTCCAAGATTGATCTCAGGTCGGGTTACTATCAGGTAAGAATCAAGGAAGAAGGTATCCCCAAGACAGCCTTCAATACAAGATATGGGCACTATGAGTTCCTAGTTATGTCATTCGGGCTTACGAATGCGCCTACCACCTTCAACAGGTTAATGCAGGATATCTTTAGGCCATATCTTGATGATTTTATGCTCGTCTTCTTCAATGACACTCTAGTCTATTCTAAACAGGAAGAAGATCATGAACCCCAACTTCGGATTGTCCTTGAGACAATGAGGGCACATAAGCTGTATGTTAAGATGAAGAAGTGCGCATTCTTCAAACGTCAGATTGAATATCTAGGATTCATAGTATCAGCGGAAGGAATCTCAATGGACCTAGCCAAGGTCAGAGAGATGTGCTAGAATGGCCAATACAAACATCTGTCAAATATATACGTAGCTCTCTTGGATTGATAGGATGGTATAGGATTTTCATAAAAAACTATGCTTTGATTGCAGCACCTCTGATGGATTTACTGAAGAAGCAAACATCCATTGCATGGTCAACTCTCGAACAAACCAGATTTGATAGACTGAAGCAAAGTTTGGTATCGGTACCTATCCAGCTAAATATTCCAGACCTCAGTAAAGAGTTCGAGGTAGTAACTGATGCTAGCACACTTGCCTTAGGATGTGTGCTCATGCAGGAAGGTCATCCTGTAGCATACTCTTCAAGGAAGCTGAAGAGTCATGAGAAGAATTATGCTACCCATGATCTGGAATTGTTAGCTGTCATCCATGCTCTAAAGATTTGGAGACACTACCTGTTGGGTAACAAGTTTACTCTAGTGACTGATCATAAAAGTCTCAAGTGGATCTTTACCCAGAACGAACTCAACATGAGGCAACGTCGGTGGATTGAAGTGTTGGAAGAGTATGACTTTGAAATCAAGTACCGACCAGGAAAAGAAAATGTAGTTGCCGATGCACTCAGTCGCAAGGCATTCCTTAATTCCCTAATCTTGCAGAACCCATCAAGAGCTAGATCTCTAGCCACAAAGGTATCTATGCCAAACAATCCAATACTTGAGTTAGCTAGAGAGGAAGCATGCCATGATCCAACCTACCAAACGATGCTAAGGGAGATCTCTATCAAGGATCAGAACCAAAAGCTGCAGGCTAAGTATCATGAATTCTCTATCAATAGTGGACTTTTCTACTATAGAACAAGGCTATCTATACCGGCAAGTCAGTCACTTAAGCAGAAGATATTGTGGGAAGCTCATGATTCCCCTTTCTCAGGACATCGTGGCTATGCCAACACTCTCAATGTAGTTAGGAAGAGCTACCTTTGGGAGAGGCTTAAAGGTGACGTTCTCAAATATGTCACCGAGTGTTTGTCTTGTCAACGTATCAAAGCCGAACATGTCAAGATGCCAGGGAAGCTGCAACCGCTTGATTTTCTCCAAATGAAATGGGAATTCATCAGTATGGACTTTATTGTTGGCCTACCCCAAGTTCAGGGAGAATATAACTCCATCATGGTTGTGGTTGACATGCTAACTAAGGTTGCACCCCTTATTCCTGTAAAGATAAACTATAAAGCCTCGAACATTGCAAGATTTTTTAGCAAGGAGATATTCAAGATACATGGGCTACCCAGAAGAATCATTAGTGATCGTGATTCTCTCTTCACATCACACTTCTGGAGAACTATCTTTGAAGCCATTGGAACTCAACTCTGTTTTAGCACAGCTTACCATCCCCAAATGGATGGCCAAATAGAGTGAGTCAATCAAATAATCGAGGATATGCTTAGGGCATACTGCTGTCGTGAGCCGAAAAGGTGGATTCAATACTTGCCTTTGGTTGAATTTGCCTACAATTTTTCTTACCAACAAAGCATTCAGATGACCCCTTTCCAAGCATTGTACGGTCATGATTGTCGAAGTCTCCTAAACTTCTCAGATCCAACCTTGAGGGTTGAAGCTTCAAGGTAGATGTTGGAAGAGATGGATGACCAAATAAAGTCAATAAGACAGGACATCCAAGCCGCCAAGGATAGACAAAAGGTATACGCGGACTTGAAGCGTCAGGATAGAATCTTCGAGGAAGGAGACATGGTCTTCATTCACGTACGCCCAAAGAAGAGTTCCCTATCCTTAGGAGATTGCAAGAAGCTAAGTCCAAGGTATTGTGGACCGTACAAGATCCTCAAGTGCCTAGGACCTAATGCTTATAAACTGCAACTCCCTGAGAACCTAAAGGTTCATAATGTATTCCATATCAGCCTATTGAAGAAGTTTATACCTAATCCTAACCATGTACTTGATGACCAACAAGTTGTAATGCCTAGTCAAGGAGTCCTTGAACTAAGGCGTGACAGGATCTTAGATGCTAGGGAGAGACAACTGAGATCTAGAATCTTGAGAGAATGCTTCATCCAGTGGAAAGATTATCCCAAAGAGGATGCCGATTGGATAGATGAAAGCACTCTCAACCATCAATATCCCCAGTTTGTCTCGAGATGAGGACATCTCGATTCCTCCAAGGGGGAGAGAATGTAACATACCGAACTTCCAATAGCACACATGAACCCCCTTTATAAGTAGTAAGGATAGTTTTTTATTTCGATAATGGCAAATTTTTTTATTTCCCTTACCCCCCAACCGACAGTCGTGCTGGAGGGGAGGGGAATAGCATGCTTAAGCAAGCTCCTTGCTGGAGCTTACTAAGGCTATGGGCGCATGTGTGAAGCCACGCAGGGGAGGGAGGATCCCCTCCCCTCCCCTATTTAAATCGGGGATGGTGGGACGATGAGGGAGCACGCTGCTAGGAGATGCCGTCTGATTGCGTAGAGGGAGAGGGAGAGGGAGAGGCCGACAGTACTATCGATCCACGCTCACCTTCAGATCTTCAGTTTGACGTTGTCGTTGTGTGAAGCAAACCCACGGGGTGTGCAGGTTGAGGTGTCACCGTTGAGCTAGAGGAGAGGGGTGATGCCACTCTTCGATCGCTCTGACACCATAGAGGGAGAGGGTGGTCGTGAAGAGGGAGAGCCAAGGCCCTGCTGCCCTGCAGGGAACACGACACGCCAGCACCCGCCGTCAATCCACTTGTCCATCTACACACTGCCATAGTCGCCACGTGGAGCTTCTAGAGAAGCTTAGAAGCCTATAAGGAAGCTTCTAAAAGCTTCCTAAGAAGCCCCCCCTCATATGGACCCTTAGGTTTTTTCCACCCTCGCAATAATTCCCTCCTAAGGGCTCCCTTAGACCCTTTTCCTTCTTATTTGCCATTGAAGGGCCCTCACGTGATCCATAAGCCCCCTCCCCCCCCCTGACATTTGACTTGAAGGGCCTTCATAAGCCTTTATCTTACACCTTTCCCCCTCCATAAATTACCCTTGTAGGCCCTTGATGATGTGGATGCGGTAAAGACCTTTTCTCCCCAAATTTGATTTGAAGGGTCTTCATGTGCTTTCTTTAAGGCCTTTCCTTTCCCCCACACACGAGATCCCCTCCTAAGGGCTCTTTTAGCCTCTTTTCCCCCCACACACAATCCCCTATATCCAAAGCCCTTAAATCCTTTCTTATGGTTCTCTCCCAAAGCCCCTATCATCGTTATCATACCCTGCCCTTCGAAACTTTTCCACCCAATTCCGTGCGAATTCCACCTAATACCCTTGCCAAGATGGACAAGATCGTAACTCTGTGCCCAAGGAGAGAAATCTGAATCCGCAATGGCTCCTAAGAAATCCCAAGGCGCAACCGCAGGAGGATCGTCTCCTAGCATCCACGTGGACATCCCACCACCAGTCCAAGTTTTCCTTCCTAATTTTTATTTTTCATCGTTATAATTCAATTGGATGTAGATGATTTTTTTGAGATAGGATGCATTTTTTATCTTAAATGCTTTAGTTAATTTAGAAAAATTAGCTCACGACGGCGGAATTCAGTCATTAGTATTTTTAATAAAATGAACAAAATAAAGTGAGCAAAAGATTGATATGCGTTCCTAGCAAGTAGTTTTTGTGCATTTCAATGAACTGAACTTAGATTATTGTCCATATTTACAAAAAGAAATTAAGATAATGCACTCCGTTTAAACATGGAAGTACAAATTGCATGTCGCATTATTAGGGCATATCTTCTTCGCAATAAGTCATTATGAAAAGTGCTAAGAATCCATAGGAAAGTGCAAGGCATGAAATGATTCTTAGGTTGAATAACTCTAGTCAATTGGGATAAATATCGTTTTTCAATTGTATAATTATTAGAAAAGGCTCTATGTGTTAGCATGAATCTCGTTCGTAAGTTATAGGATGATTAATTGGAATGAGGCTACAACCTAATCTATGCTTGATCTTAAACCGGAAAGTTAGGATTTGAAAATTAACTTACACATAGATAATAAATCATGTGGTTATGAAAATGATAGCGTAATTATCTTCAAAAGTAGATAGGTTAAATTGGCATAAACCTAAACACCTAAACCCGCGGAGTACTCATTTAGGAAAAGTTAATTCAATATCAAAGAACTAACTAGGATTTAATATGTGACCTAGTCGCTCGTATTGCCAAGGTTGAAACTCCTATACCCTAAAGACTTGCCCACATTCATGGAATGTAGGGACATTGGAATATACGTGCGAGAAGTGATTTAGGGTTTTCCTAAGAATCTCTCGCTAGGAAAATGAAACTCAAAACCCTAGGACTGGCAATGTCAACCTAATTCCATCACGAGCAGATTGTTTTGTGACACCATTCAATGAGTAAATAGTCCCAAAAATTGATGCAACACTTGTACAACAAGTTGTAGAGTCACATGATCTTGTGTTTTGATCACAAGGGAATGGCCAATTCTTCGGAATGAGGGTGGCAGATCCTTACACAATTTATCTTGCAAGAGGATGAATAATCATCCTAATATAGTATCTTTCTGGGATAAAGATAATTGCTTGGAAGCAAAGGACAAGCCAATAAATTGGAATAATATATGAACTTAAGGTATTGATCAAGTCGGGTTAATAGGGTACGCCCTAACCTTGGATATAGGGGATCTTGCCAAGTCGCAAGTAATCCCGGATCGAATGCTGCATGCATTCGGAAAGAAGGATTCACTTCTTAGTAGTTGGCCAAGAATAACGACCAATGGAAATGATTGTGCTTGTTACAGGTTCAAGAGCACTGTTTCGCTTTGTTTGATCAATGAATTAAAGGATAAATGGATATCTAATGCTTCAGGTTGAAGGTTTGAAGGGAGAGGCAGCTTCAGTTACCCTCGACTGCCTACTTGACCCCAACCAAGGGGGTTGTTAATCGCGCCGAGAAGGTGGACCGAACCCGCCGCAAGAGGTCTCTCCGTTAAGTGCTACTTTGAGCAGGAGGACACTTGTGTGCTACGGGGAGCTTTGGCTGTAAATCCCTTGCCTTTCGAGCCATGCACAAGAGGCTAACGTGACTTGGGATTGGATCTCGAGGCCCGCATACTAGTCTACGGGAGAAATCTTGGATTAGTGATCCCTGTGGATTGCTGGATAGCCTTCGGGCAGATTGTGGATAAGCCTACGGGCTAGACCTTATGTATTTCAAAGATAAATATGATAACCTATTAAAAAGAAACTTGTTTGACATTGCTTTTCTATGTCAAGTGTTATGATTACGTGAAGGAACTAGTGCCTAACGGGCTAATTAAAGAAGCTGATTGATACATGTCCAACTAAATGTGTTAGGTAATTCAATAACTAAAACAACCTAAGAAAAGTGCGGTGGATGTGGCCATAGGTCTGGCCATAGGTCCGTCCTACGGATGGGTGGTCCCGATTGGCCGAGAACTTTTCTGAAATCATGATGGACAACCAAAAGATCGTCAAAGAACATGAACAACAAAAGCGTTGACCTAGAGTTATAATTGATCCCGATTTACGCTCTTTTAGGGGAATAGAATGGGACTATGCCTTATGGCAGAGAGGTTGAGCTTCGCATCCCTCTCGTTTTCCATTCTCCTTGAACCAAGTGCAACGTGAATCCACTTCGGACCTAGCGTTTCTGCGTAAAGTAGTTCGCTTGGGTTCGACACTAGTTGCCGTTAGAAAATGACCAATAGGAAAAACCCTAATTCAGGTGTCCTAAGTGGGAGCGGCCGGAATACTTCCGCTACGTAGCAGATGCGGAAAGTCCTAGATCGCAAACGTTGTAACATTCCATGGGAGTGTCGGACGGAGCTTCCTAGACATCCTTTCCGATGGACTGCTAAGACGTGTCCTAAAGATACAAGTGGACACGTTACAGAATATGCTCAGCCATGGCTCTAATACTATGTTGAAAAACATGGATCTAGAGCTACTTAGCTATGGTGGACGCAAATCAAACACACGATACATTATCAAAATGAGAGATTGTAACTCAAGTGAATTAGCTTCCAAGATAGATTAGCTTGGACTCATAAACACAGTCTTGAGTAACTCAAACTAATAGTTCCAATTATTTGAAATGAGTGTCAAGTACATGCCTTTATAGCTTTTTTGGATAGCACCACTTTTCGTCTCTGTGTTTATGGGATTCAAAATACCTCTTTCTAGAGCATACATAATTTGTCATCTTCTAGTCTCTTCAGGGCAAGTATCATTTGCTATTCTCAACAAGAGAAAGATAGAAAGACAGAGAAGGAGAGCTTCTCACCACCCTGTCATGCTGCTACTAGAATGCAATGTGAAAAACTCTAGAGTGCATTGTCATTCGGCTTTCTTATTGATCTAGAGAGTCAATGCCATATTAGTCATTAGTATTAGTGTCCATAGTGTGGATGGTTCAAAAATACTCGATTTTTGGACAAGTTTAGTCTATTTTTGATATTTTGGATATTATTTCTTGTAAATATCTAAAAGCTATATACGGTATCTAGAATAGGATGACATGTAAAAAATGAAAGTGGATTTCAGTCATTTTTAGGGCATTATATGAAAAAAGAAGAATTGGAAAAATCATGTGACGCACGATCACAGTTTAGTAGTAGCACAAACAACACTCCAAACTAGGAGAATGAGTGATTTGGGAGAATTCTAACAAAGTGTCCTACTATTTTACCCCCCTTTTGGAGCCAACGGAAGCATCAAATTGGTGGCTTGAGTAGCAGACAATAAGCTATTATTTTATGCACATTTTTAGTCTATAAGAAATTTATCTTCTCAGGATGCAGAAATAAATTGACAGGTTTCACCTCTTTGAGTATTCTTATACATCTTCTATATCCTCAAATCCCTTATCTCTCATCAATTGCTCTCCCTGAATCTCCCTTAACCCTACTGTCTCTTACACCCATGGTAGACTTTCGACCCCAAATGCTCTGACAGTGGAAACCCGATATGAAGGTCAACAGCAACAAGTGTGTAAGGATGGGGGATTTTGCAGGTTCAAGTGGTGGTCATGCTTTACAATAGATGATTGCTTTGTTGTGGCAACAACAACATCAGTAGTTGTTATTACAACAACATATGCAAACTTGGTGGGAAGCAAAAATAATTGATTCCTTAACTGTGAATGCATTGCAGGCAGTGGGACAAGAATCAAAGTAGTTTAAGGGTCAAAATGTTTCGGCCTTCATCCAGTTGTATGAAGAAAATATGTTATTTTGTGGGGTATCAGTGTATACATTAAGTTGGTATTTCTCCCATTTGGTCATGCATGCATTGCATGATCTGATTGATGAGTTACATAGATGAGTTGTTGATTGGGGAGAGAAGAGTTTTTCTTGGAAGATGCAAGATTTTTGAGAGAGTGTCTCTTCAGCCGGTTCCATGTTATTGGAATCAATTTGTGGACTCATTAGAAAACTTCTCTTATGAAAAATATATTTTCTTTAACTATGGTCCTAGCTTAGATATCTCTATGGGTGATGAGATAGGACCCGATAGATTATGGGGCCTTTTATCATAACAAGCTCTATGTGGCAAGCGATGCTTAGTATGGGTGATGCAAAGGGTGGCCAAGACCCATTTTCCTTTGTTACCCTATACCCATAGGTTGGTTAGATGACATGTTATGCGTATGCCTCTTGCTATTTATGCAGGAGGTATGGGTCACAATTTGATGCATCTAGTTTAGGGTAGGAGCTTTATTTCCTCCTTGGGATGGAGCATCTTGTTGTATATTAATAAGATTTGCCAAGGGGGGCTATCTACGAGCTAGTTCTCTTGATTTATTTAAGCCAAGAGGGCCAATTTTTGTTGGGTTTTAATGTCTTATTTATTTAGGCCAGCATGGCTACTTTTGTCGAGTCTAAATGTTTTATTTCTTTAGGCCAAGATGGCCAGTTAGTTTGCAGTGAAATGTCCTATTTCTTTAGGCCAAGAGGGCCATATGTTTGTTTGGTGCAGATACATTTAATGGTTTTTTGTTTTAGTGATTGCATCATACAGGTTGACAAAGTCATTAGAGGGAGCCTTTGCTACGGAGGAGCTTCTTATGGCCATTCTAGGTGGTTTCGTCCCCTTTTCGAGTTTTTTTTCCCTTAAGTAGATAATGATATATGTGTATGTAGGGGTTACTCTCTTTTCGTTTATTGCAGATCGGTAACCAAGGCATGAAGTCCCTGGTTTAGGTTAGGTATGTTTGTGGGAGGTCTCAGCAGTTGTTGCCTCATGCACGGGCATTGTCAAGTGCTAAAGACCTGTTTTAGAAGGAAGTTCTAGTGGCCTTGTTTTGCTGACCTGCTAGGTGACCGTTCTACGAGTTTCTATTAGTTGTGAGGTAGTTAGAACAACTTGCTATAATAAATATATGCAAAGAAGTAAAGCCGCAAATAGTTCAAGAATAAAAATATGTAGAGGTGTGTAAAAAGGGGGTTCAACCCCTATAAAAATTGAAAAGGAAAAAGAAAGAAATAAAAATCCTTGAGTAGTTGTGCATTGCCTTCTTGCGAAGACTTGGTAGGTTCCTAGGGACGAGACACGACCCAAGGCCGATGCCTTGTCTTCCTAGGGGGTGGCATTTAGCTAGAAAAAACTAATAATAATAAGAGAAGGTTGGATCGAAAATAAAAGTGAGCGTTAGCAAAGGATTAAGTATCACCTTGTGAGGGCTTGGTAGGTTCTTGGGTACTGAGATAGGACCTGAGGCCAATACCTTGTTCTCCTTGGGTCACTACGTTCAACTCCCTTCTTTTTACATGCCCAAGTATGGAAAAATGAAAGCCTTAAAGAAAGATATGCTAAATGATAATATTTCTTGTTAGGCTATAGGAGTCCTTGCCTAGGAGGAGCTCCTGGTTGAGTTGTCCTTAGTTAGGAAGATAGTTTAGACCACCATTTAAGATGACCTATCTGATAGTTCTTTTTAGCTTGGCCGTGTTGGAGTAGTTGGTTAGTGACTAGCTTTAGGCTTTGTGTCAGCTTATGCTAGGCCTACTCCTCATGGATTTTATGCCTTGGTTTTGACACAGGGTAGGGTGAGAGTTGTGATGTGTTTTGTTGTGTATTTTCTGTATCAGCTTGATACTCTTTGTGGATGTGTTGATGTGTAGATTTGTTTATGGGATTCGATGAGCTAAGTCACCCTATTCTATGGTTGCCAATGAGCAGTACATTTTGACCCTAAAATATGCCCAAAATTTGCCAAAAAAATCGAATTTGAAGGGAAAATTGAATCTTGTCGAAGGTGGTAGAGGCAGTTGGGTCGTTTTTAAGTGGCAAGCAACAGGCAGGTTTCAAAAGTGCTTTAAAGACCCACCAAGCAATGGTTGTGAAATTTTCCTAATTTTTCCAAGTGTCAGATTAGACTCCTAGAAGTGGCTGATAGTGGGCAACCTAGAGACGGTTAGGCATAAATTTTCGAATCATTGATCGGACGTCGGACCTAGAAGAGACAGTGCCCGAGGCAAAGGACAAAGTCTTGTTGATTGTAAATGGACCTTAAAGTGAAGGGAGGTGACCCTTGGGGCCTCCCAACCCCACCCCAACCCCCCTCTCCCCCCCCCGAAAAAAATGAAACACGATCGGGGGAGCCGTATTTTTTTTCCACGCCTGGATTCACACAAGAATTGACTACCTGAATGGCCTGGTTCAAATTCAGTCTTTCTCTCCCCTCTGTTTCTCTCTTCCAAGTGGTAGTTCATGTGGATGAAATCAAGAAGAAGAGGGGCTGAAGGATGCTTGTCCAACGATGATCGGATCACTCCAAGATCAAGAGGAGGTTGAGGAAAGGTGTTTAGCACTGAAGAATGATCACTAGTTGGTCCATTGGTAGTTCGTATTAATTATCAAAAAACCCACAACATGCGCATAAGAGGGATGCCTCATTTTTACAAAGGAAATTTTCTTCTTTTTTATGATTGATGGTCTAAATGAAATTCTATGAAAAAAATTTGTTTGGATTTTTTTCAAATCATGATTGAGGGATGCACATAAAAGAAATGCGGAACCATAATGATACATAGTCATAACAATTAAATTACAACCTGAAAAGCACATTTTTGAGGGAAAATTAAGATTTTGTTGGTTTCGGGTGGGAAAAAGAGATGCACATGGAATAAAATTCTGATTAAAAACATCTTTCAGTTGTCATAATCAATAAATAATCATATATTAGAAAATTATCTATTTTTATGAATAAATAAATAGGAAAAAGTAGAAAAAATGAGATAAAAATGGATTTACGTGATTTAAAAAATTATGAAAAAAGATTATTAAGCTTTGTGAATATTTAGCAAGGTTGAGGCATGAGGTATAGCCTTAGCTCATCCTTGTTTGTATGTTTTAGTATATTTTTATTACTTTATATATTGAAAACGACAAAAAAACAAAACCCTACACCTATACAATGATGCAACACATAAATGGTAGGGGAAAAAGAAGGGTTGTAGAAGCGTTTAAGTGCGGAAAATGAAGTAAATTCTAATATTTTTTTTGTGCCCGTCATATAGGGTGATAATCATTTAAGTTTAAAGAGACTAGTAGCACGAGGAAACTCAGTGCTAGTCTCTAGCAATGTAGCAACAACACATAGATTGGAAATCATTGAAGGGTTGATTTTACACTCCACTTTGCTGATTTGTTTTAAAATAAAATGTTTGTGCACAATAGTCATCCATGTTTGCATTTTGCATGCCACATGGTATAAAATCCTAAATGCATAGCACCTGTATGCTAAACATTGACCAACATTGAGAGTGTGAGTAATCCTTGCTATAGATTAGGCAAGCGGTTCCTTGGGGTAAGTTTAGTGAGGAAATATCAACTCCTAAATCGTTCGATATACAAGAGAGTAGAGCTTGTATGCTTGTTCTTTATGTTTAGGCAGCGCATCAAGGGGCCAATCCTCGAGATGTAGGAGAGTTGTAGTGGGGCCACGATGTTTCACCTGAGAGGTTGCCTCCTGTGTACGTGATACGTGGTATATTATACCAATGTATATGGGATGTCCCTCTAACAAGTAGGGGAAGGCAAACATTGGAATTTGTTGCCCTATTACAAATGCAAAATTGATATTATAGTTTAGTGTAGTGTGAGCCTTAAACGCTCCTAGGCACAAGGTTGTGTGGGGTGTCTTGTCTATCTTAGAGGTTTGGCTAGTGCTAGAGAGCCAGTGTCAGACCCTTTTTAGGTCCCGAAAGTATGTGGCC
Organism: Lygodium microphyllum; assembly: GCF_053477565.2. Lineage (NCBI taxonomy): Eukaryota > Viridiplantae > Streptophyta > Polypodiopsida > Schizaeales > Lygodiaceae > Lygodium > Lygodium microphyllum. The sequence continues at coordinate 94,495,114 of NC_141158.1, read as the reverse complement.
CAACCACCAGGGTCTGAGACCCCCCATTGTGAGAAAAATTTATGTAATCTGAAGAAGGCATTGCATGGGCTGAAACAAGCCCCCATACAGGGATGGTGAAAATTCTGTAGTGATTGTCCTATATGTGGATGACCTTTTTATTATAGGTGACTATGAAGATATGATCAACCAAACTCAAAAGGCTTTGAGTTTTGAGTTTGAAATGACAGACTTGGGCTTGCTGCACTATTGTTTGGGGATTGAAGTCTACCAAGAAAGATCTTTATCTCTCAGAAGAAGTATACATGGGAGATCCTGAAGGCATTTGGCATGATTGAGTGCAAGGAGATAGCTACGCCTATGGAGGTGAATGCAAAGTTATCCGTTGAGGATACATCAACACTAGCAAACATTGAGAGGTACGGGAGGTTGGTCGGTAGTCTCTAACCTACTTGTGTAACACCAGACCAGATATCAATTTTGCTCTTAATGTTTTGAGTAGGTTCTCAAACAAACCTCGTGAGAGTCATTGGAAAGCTAGGATGTGGGTGCTCAGATACTTGAAGGAAACTCTTGACTATGGTATCACATACAGTTTTGGAACTTCTCTTGTGGGGAACTGTGACTCAGATTGGGCAGGAGACAGTGATTCCAAGAAGTCAATTTCTGGTTACTATTTCTCTTTGGGTTCAGGAATTTTCTCTTGGATTAGTAAGAAATAGCCAACCATGTCATTGTATTCTACCGAAGTAGAGTACAAGGCAACTTGTTTTGCTGCATGTGAAGTAGTATGGTTCAGAAGGATCTTATTGCATATGGGAGTGCAAGATGAAGAACAACTGTGTTGAGATGTGACAATCAAAGTTGCATTGCCATTACCAAAAATACAGTGTTTCATGTACACACGAAATAAATAGAGATCCAGTATCACTATGTGCGTGATTTGATTGAGGATGGGATAGTGAAACTGGCAACACAAGAGAATGGAACAATTATCTTCACCAAAGCTACAAAGGATCTGCTTCAATTTTATCTTTAGAGACTCGACATTAGGCTAAGGAGAGAGGACCTTGAGGGGGGTGTTAGATATGCTCAATGCCCCACCCTCATAAGGTGCCACCAATGATCCACGGTGCTCAAAGTTGTAAGGCTCCCATTATGGTGAGGAGAAGCCATATGTGAGCCCGGATATTGGTTGCGTCTTGACTTGTATGTCAGATGAGGTCTATGTTACTAGATGGAAAAAAGGTGACCATTGTGGGTCGAATCTTTGGGTTAGAAAAAATAGTTAAGCTGGTAGCAACTCGCGGCACATTACATCGAGTTTTGTGAGATAAGGGAGTTATCAGGGGCCCTAGCCAACGGTAAAGGGAATATACCTTGGAATATTACCTAGCCAACTAGTGGAGGTGCACATGGAAGGTCAACAGACACATATGCATATGGAAGATCAAAAAACACATGGACACATGGAAGATCAACAGACACATGTGCATATGGAAGTTCAAGAGACACATGTGCATATGGAAGGTCAACATACACATGTGCATATGAAAGGTCAACAAACACAGGTGCATATGGAAGGTCATCCATCATGACCCCCTTCACAGGCTACAAAAGCTAAACCCCTTCACAGCCATCAATCATCTATCTTTCACCCAATCAGAGTTGTTCTGGCTAGCCTTAAGCTCTTCACTTATCTTCTATCTAGATCACCATCTAAGCTTCACAGTGGAAGCACACTGGTGGACATAGCCATCTTTGTATTAGTTGTTTGGAGGTAAAGAAAATTTTTTAATTCTCCTCTTATCTATTGTGTACTCTCTATCTCTTTCTCAGATTTTGTTTGCCTGCGCCGTGTAATTTTTACATACTTCTCTTTGATATTGGCAAATGTGCCCCAAAGTCCTCTATGTACAGCCCATAAACTTTCATGAAACTCGTGTATCACCTGTTAACTGAGAAGCCCTATCTCCCAATATACATACTAGAGCTCCTCTCTTTTTCTTTGCATGCTTCCATAAATATCCACCTTTCAAGAAAAACACATAAGATTTTTTTTTAATCCTTTTGAATTTAGCTTCAGTCCACTCAACCTTCTTTGTCATGAGACTAAGATATTGGCCTATTTTCAGCAAATCATCCTCATACAACTCTTCCAAAAAATTTGTTCTCACTGAAGCATAACACTAATGATGCTTTCCCTCTACCAGCCATCTCTTCTCCATGGCTCTAAGCTCTTTCCTTACTGCTAAAATCCCTGTTATAATAGTTGTATCTATAGTGACAATAGCTGCATACACATTCCCTGCTATCATAAAGTCATTTTTAGCACTTATCACATCCTCCTCTTCATCTTCCATCATCTCCTCTTCATCTTCAAACCTTACTCATGAAAGAATGTTAGCCACCATGGGGTTTTCTCTACGTGCAATATGCTAAAAATCAAGGTTAAGTGACTTGATATATGCAATCCATCGTAACATGGTAATATCGGGGGTCAAGTAATTTACTATCATTGCCAATAGAGATAGACAATCAGTCTCTACTACTACATGAGCTCCCATAAAATACTCCCTATCACACTTAAGGGTTTTCACTACATCCCAAAGCTCTCTTTTGACTTGAGAATATTGTTGTTGCCACTCATTGAGGACCTTTACTCTAAACCAAATGGCATATCTATTTTCATCGGCATCATGCTGCAACCAATGCCAATTGGGACTTGTATCCCCACCACAATGAGAATACTAGGCTGCTCATTCTCACAATTTGCTCTCTTTAGTGTTTGGGATATAATCAACAAGCTCTTTAACTTCTGAACTGCCTTTGTATGCTATTTACCCCACCAAAACTTTTGCCTAATCAGCAAGCTCTTTAACTTCTGAACTGCCTTTGTATGCTATTTACCCCACCAAAACTTTTGAACTTTTCTCAAGAGTTGATATAAACTTTCAGCCACATGAGCAAAGTGTGGAATCCATATCAAGTAAAAGACACATGTACCAAAAAATCTTCTCACGTGAGATACATTCGAACATGTTTCTCGCATCTTGCTTATGGCATTAATCATTACTGGGTGAGGGTTTTCTCCCATATGGTCCACACATGTGCCCAACAATTAATACTTCCTCCACTCCAAAATTCGACTTGCACTTCTTCAAGATAGCTCAAAATCCTGTCACAATTAGCAATATGGTTAGCCACAAGTCTTCTTCATCCATGCTCATTCAACTCTTCATTCTTCTCATAGATATCACATTAAAAATTGATCAACACATCATCAAGAAAGGGTAAGGTCAATTGAGGAATACACTCCCTCAAAACTTTATGCATAGCATTCATCATATGCGTCACTGAATTGGTTGCTCCTTGTGGAAGTGTACACATCCTAACCAATCCAAGTGGTGTCTTCGTGGTAGTGATATCCTAGCTTTCTAATGCAAGCTGAAACTGATCATATTTGTAAATCATGTATCAACCTCAAAGCACCATTCTTCTTTGGAATAGTAAACCATCGATTCGAATATAGAGCTGAAGAAGGCTTCAAAATTCACATTTTGATCTTCTTGTTCAAAAGCTCCAGCATCTTAGCCAAAAATTCCTAAGGCACTAGAATAGGCTTTAAATTCCATGGCACATGAGATACTGTAAAGATCACCATATGGTCCGGATGAACACATCCAATTTCATCCATCTCAAACACAAAGGCTTTCCCATGCCTTACCAACATCTGCAAAAAACAAGCTCTTTCTACAGGCAAAATAAATCTTGTATTACCAATTTTCAACTTTTGTAAAGTTTCATTTGTGAATCTATGTCCTACTCCATGTGGATCCCGTAAACTAGGCTATGGAGTCACTTTTTCAACCAACCCATCACTTTCAGGCAATAAAGGCAAAGCCATAGGCTTAAGCTTCTTTGCAACTATTTTGTACTTTGTATCCACCCTTGCTTCAACCCTATTTTGTAGCCCATATTGTAGCCCATAAAATTCATGCTCAGAAAACTCTTGAATGAATTTATACATCTCTAAAGTGTCGACATAAATAACCTCTTTTGTTGCCTTGTTTTTAGCATTAATTGCTGCAAAAATTTCAGCCATTGTATCAACATCAACCAGCCTTGAAAAGAGTCTTGAAATACCTTCATTTTGCAGCCATCAAACCATATCTCTTTAGCTCTTTTTTAGTCCATCTTACATATTTCTTTTCAACTTGCACATGGCTGAAATATTCTTAAAATTGCCAAGACTACATGTTATCCATTCCTGCAATCTAGACACAAACATTGTTTTCCCCTTTCTTGGAGGCATAATTATCTTTCTAGAGGCACTACCGCAGTCTCCACTTACAATAAAGATATCTAAAAACCCTTAAACTCTTGTGCATTAGGTGGCATGGGATTATTCCACAGTGTCTCCTGATTGCAGGGATGATTCACACAAATAGTGAGAAACTATACCACCTTTGTATTATCTTTACTCCAAACCTAAGCATATGAAGAACCATCATCCAAGGCTTTTGTTTTCAGCGTTGATTCCAAAACATAGGGTTGCCCCAAAAAAACCAAATAACTACATGAATCCTGCACAAAAAAGTGATATTTATCCCTAACATCTCCAATAGTCATAATATGTTTGGACAAGCTACATAAAGATCCCTTGATGAATTGTTTGCTTCCCACATGCGCCATCCTGATTCTACATCAGTCGGCCAATCTCCATTCTCATACAAGTTGTGTGCCATAACATTGATTTCAGAACCATGATCTAAGAGAACTATGCAAGGCGTCTCTCTTTCTCCCACTTTAACAATTGTCTCTGTTGTAGAAGGAGTCCAATGCATTTCTTAATAATGACTACTTGGAATAAAATGAGTATCTTCTTCTTCATGTACTTGTTGATGGACATTCCATTATACATAGCCTTCTCTCTATGCTTACTGCTACCTATAATACCAATTTCAGTCACAAGCTTGCTGTGTATACTTCTATTTAACCCATTTTCAACATCATCATTCTCCAAATCAACATTACATGCATCATCATATTCCCTCTGAAGTTGTTTCTCTATGTCTTTGTCAACTTGCATCAATGCTTGCAAAACTTCAGCCTCAAACTATCTTTTTCATTTCAACATATCAATGATTGCATCATGAAATTGATGCTTCACGATTCCAAGAACTTCACCATGTGTGAATTTCACTCTATTGCCATAAGTATGTCATCTTCCAATACCTTTTTAAGGTTTGTGGTAGTGTCAAGATCCGATTGTAGTCTGTAACCAGGCTACTTGCCCCTTTTCTTCCCTCCTTTTTTCTTCTCTTGAGATGCATCCTCCATAACATGCTAAGCTATGGCTTTTTCAACCTCTTTTTGCTACTCCATTTTACTTTGTATTATGCATTTACATGGGCCTAAAGAGGAAGGACCAGCAATGTTATCCTCTCTTCTTCTCTTTTCTTCCACAAGAGCTTCTTGTTTATGAACCTCAGCCAAATAAGCATAGGATGAAAATGAATCCACTGGTGCACTCCATCTTGTTCTCCCTCATATACTTTGACTTGCATCAGCAAATTTAGACTTCATTGATTTCTCTTTTTCCATGCAATCTAATGCGTGCATCCAAACATAATATTTTGCTTCATCCATGCCTCCTTCATGAGCTTCTTTGGTCCTTTCAATTCTCAACCCATATGTGGTTGCATCTATGGCAACAAATGTTGTCCTTGCTGCCATCTCTTCCAATCTCTTCTACATGCCACCATTTCCAAAATTTGGCTCTATTGGAAGACTAGTTTCTGTTGCATGTATTTTGCCATCTTTTCAAAAGACTAACCTTTTTACTTTCTCTTCATGATAGGTTGTACAGTCTTGCTTTTCATGCTATAAACTATCATACTAAAAGCATCTCCTCTTGTATCCTTCTTTGTAAGGTCTTTGGGCTATTGCCTGAGCCTTCTCTTTTACCTTAATATCCAAATTTTTTATCTTTGCATAGATTTCTATCAAATTCAGCCTTAAATTACGCATGCCTTTGATTAATTCATCCACAGCATCACCTTTAAGAGCCGGACTAGCATGTATAGCTGGTTGTTTTTCCATAGCCACCACAAGTACCTTGGCCGCAATTTAAGCCCCCTTCTAAGCACTAGCAGATGTGGTGCATGTACCCCATCTTAATTTCATCCGCTCTCTCTTTACCAACACATGCACTATCTCAATTACATTAGTCCAATCTAATTTCAACCCCATTTGAAAAGAGGCATCTTCTAAATGATAAGTCAACTTCTCCTGCAAGACAGGATCTTCAACCTCTTCAGAAGCAAATCAATATTTTGACACTCCAATCATTGCTGCTCATCGACATCCAACTGCGCATACCAACTTTCAAATTCACAGAGCGAAGCTATAGGACCCAACTCTTTATTGGGCTTTTCAATCCAATCTGTAAATGTCTTTTTAGTTACCAATCTTGCATCTTCGAAGAAAAATTGTTCTCTCAAAGCTTTCTTAAAAGCTTCCCAATCAACATCTCTTCTATGTAACTCATCAATCCGATCATGCAATGCATGCATGGCCCAATGAACTCCATGCATACTACAGTTGGAGCCCCAAGAGGAACACCAAGGAAAAGAGAATTCTCTTGCAAGAAAATCTATCTTGTAACATCAACAAGCTTTTTTATTAGGTTTTATATTATCACAATGAAGAAAAGAACACCATGCACAACAAATCTTCATGCAGCATCATGTAGATCTCCCACGGATTTGATAGAATTAACCATACTCTTCAACATCTTCACAAAATCCATCAATATAACAAAGAAAGCAAAGGAATACACCATATTTGAATGGAAATACATCACATAGTATTCATCTTCAATATCTTCATAGTCTTCTCTCTCAATCTCTCACATACAATCACAATGTCTTAGTAGAATTGGCTATCTCTAACTCTCTCTCTCTCTCTCCATCAATAGTACATCATATCCTCACTAAAATCTCTCAATAATAACCCTCAATAATCCTTATTAGGTCGTGGATGCACCTCCCAAGAGGTATGTCTGATATGAAGAGGCACCAGAGCCACTACAGTGTCTTTTCATAGCTCACCACTGTCACTTCACTCGAGTCTTTACTTGAGTCTTCAGCAGCTACTTCTTTGACTTCTTTTAGCTCTTTTGCACTTGTATTCACCTCTTTACAAGCCTAGAAAACTTTTCCAACCTACACTCTCATCCATCAGAACACATACAGAAGCATACAGAAGGTCTACAGAAGCTCACCAGAAGCTCATCAGAGAGTTACAGAAGGTCAACAGAAAGCATTAGAACCACATAACTCATACCAAAACCATTCCAAACCATCAAAAATCACTTAATAAGCTTTCAAACAATCTCAAACCCTATCAATCAATACTCCATCCCTCCTTATAGAGAGAAAACAGAACAAAATAGAAGCTCAACAGAAGCTCAATAGAACCAAACAGATCATATCAGAACATCATCAGAACTTCACATCTCTACTAATAAACATCATGAGCTTAATAAAACCATTCCAACCTATCCAAAACACTCTTAAACCACTTCCAAACCAATCAATCATCTCATAAAATCAATCATTCAGCTCTCAAAAACAACAAAAATCTGCCAAAAATACAGGTCATTTCAACACTCAACATATTCCCCACTTAATAAGGAAGCGTCCTCGCGACCTAGGAAAAAGGGAATACAAGTTCATTCAAAAGCTCAACTTTGATCTTCAATACATCTTCAAAAACAATCCATCCAACCACGACCCCAACTTATAACTTGTATCTTATATAAAGAATACAACGAAAGGAAAACCCTTTATATATTAACACTTCTTATCAAACTAGAAATCGCAACAAACTTGTAAAGGATATAAGAGGTTTATTCTTCTTCATCACCTTCAACTATCCAACCAGCAACACCATCACCACAATTCTCCAAAAATGTAGCTCGCACAAAAGTAAATCGAATAGGCAACCACCATGATCTTATTACATAAATTAACCCACAACACAAACACTACACACAACACAACCATCTGAATGACTCCTCCAAAAAGAGATTTATCATTAAAAATCATCCACAAGGGGGACTAATGAAAGAGGATGAAGCAATGGATAGGCAAAATCATAAAATGAAGAATGGATTAAAGATGGATTGGCTGAAAATTGAGGAGATTCTGTTAAGAAAGGCGTTAAAAGATAAGCAGGAAAAGTTGATAGAATGTCAGGGGATGGGGAAGGACAAGGATCAGGAGGTAGAAAAACTTGATCTTCAATAAAAGAACAATGCGTAAAGATAGGAATTTGAGGAGATCCTTGAGTTTGGAAAAGAAGGGGTAAAATGACTTTTGGGTTAGATTGAAAAAGGGAAATATAAGCATCATACCTATGAGCCATTTGTTGATAATGAGTTAGGCATGGTAAGGATGGACCTAAAGCTAATCTACGATGATAGGCTTCAAAGAAAGAAGTATCAAATGGAGGTTGGTTGGAGAGATAGGCTAAAAGATCCACCCTCAGTTGGTTAGTGTTCTGGGCATGAGCTGAAGCTTTGACCTGACGGTGATTCAAAATGACAGCATCAACCATAGTGTGCCATGAAAACTCAGGACACTCAGCCACCTTTGAAGAATAGCCCTGGAACATCTCATCAATCCTCAACTCCAAATGTCGGACATACAAAGAAGCTTGCAATACCACATCTCCGACATACCAAGCCAGATCTTCCTCATCTGGAATCAGTAACTCACCCCTCAAATACATATAGGACAGAAGCATCGTATCTGGAGTGATAGAATCTTCAAAAACCATCCTCACGACTTCTATCAGCAAATCTAATGACCAGGTCCCACTCCATCCATCCTCTGGAATAGGTAAATCCATCGTGGAAAGCTTTATATAGAAGGCCAACTTCGGTTGTTGATAATGGACAAAAAAGGAATGATCTGGTGGAACATATTCTTGATATTGCTCAAAAGAAAACCATAACAAATCCATATGAGATTGCAATCTTTTCACCTTGGCCTAAAATAAGGGACATAAGGTAGCATGTCTCTGAAGAGCTGCCAAGTCTACAGGGGATAAAAGAGAAACTGGTTGCACAGGACTTTGTGTATTAGACCGAGACTGAGCCAACTGATCTTTGAGTTGCTGGATTTGAGCATTGCTCTGGTCTAAGATAGATGTGGTGGATTTTAACTTCTCTGCTTGGGCAGCTAGCATCTCCTTTATCTCTTGACTCTCCTTCTATAACTTATCCCTCTCCTCTGTTACAGCAACTACTTGAGACCTAGCTTCTGCCAACTCAGCTTTCAACTTAGAGATTTCAGCTTTCTGAGTATCCACTAGCTTAGTCTGCTGCTCCATTTGCGTACAAAGGTCAGAGAATTTCTCCTGAGCAGAGGCTAACTCAATATTGGTCTTATTCAGTTCCTCCTTAGACTGCTGAAATTCATCATAAAATGAAGAATATAATTGCTGGATATAGGCAGTCATCGAAAGTTCAATGGAACTCTGGATATCCTTGCACAGGAATGGAATAGCATCTCCTGTTACCAGGTGGTGAATAGAAGGAATAGTAAGGTCGAGCATCCCATCCCTATGGGCTTTGAAAATATTTGGCATCTGAAGGAATGCAGGCAAGCTGCTACAAGACTGGGCAGGAATTGTCACTGGAACTGGAGGAAGAGGCATTGACTCAACCACCCTCTTGAGGCGTTTTCTCTGAATGACCAGGGGAGGAGGAGAATCATCATCCTCAATTATCACATCATCATCTTCATTATGAGGCGGAGGAGGAACTTCTAGAGGATCAACTGGAGGTAATGGAACTTCCTTTGCAGGTGCAGCATGTAGCAAGAAGACATAGAGGAAGGACCCAAATGTAACATTAGTCACATTTCCTCGAGTAGCTCGGATAAAGTGGTGATCCATCTTGGAGAGGAGATAGGTACTCCAATCAATGGTTATGCCTTTCAAAATCATTCGTGAAGCTGTAAACAACTCCTTGGAAAGATAATGAGATGGGGATTTTGCAGGCATGAACCTGTCCTGAAGGAATTGGCATATCTGTTTCCATAGGGGATTGGAAATCATGGAAACACCGACTCCTGACATGGTAATGACCTTCTTCGGATCAAGAACATCTTGAGTCTGCTTCTACAACAGCTTCAAAATATTGTCATTGGTAAACAACTGTCTGGCAGCAGGGACAGACTCCCCACGATATGGCAGACCAAGAGCCTTGCCTAGACTCTTCGGTGTCAGAAGAACAGTAGTGCCACGAACTAGACCAGACCTCTTGCTATAAGAGGTTAAAAACTCGTCACAAATGGTAGGATAATCTGGAACCAGTGGGAAAGAAAGGCTCACGAACTTGGACAAGCCCGCTTTAGCAACAACATCCGAATCCAGTAACAAAAAATAATCATGGACAGCCAAAGGAACATACTGAATCGGGGGAGGAGTATGAGAGGGCGCCATTCAAATGTTTACACACACACACCACAAACACAGACAATCAAAGAGAATGCCTGCAAAGCAACAGACAAAAACCAAGGATAAGATATCAACCAAGACGGTAAAACGTGACTCGACCAACTATCCCCAAGCAAACCACAGCCTAGAAAAAATTCGACATGACCTCTACACATATGCGACCGAAAGCTTCATGCTATGCAACATGCAAACACCCAAATCCCCGTATCATGCAAAAAAGAGAAAACTACAAACCGTACACACCATACCCTTAACTGTATCAAAGAAACTGAACCAAAACATAACAACAATCCACACATATGAAGACCACAACTTTGATAATCAGGTTTGACCATGGAGACAACTCCGAAGACTTCGCGTACCCATACCGCAAAACGAGTTCATTAAAAAGGGAAAATAAGTGCAGTAAGGGGGAATTAATTTAATGAACAGTTTATTTTAATGAATTATTAAGAAATGGGTGAATTTTTATTAAGTGATAAACCTTATCAAGAAAACGGCAGTTCCTTCTTAAAATTTTAATTACCAATTATTAGGTTGAAGCGGTGCATTAATCCGAATCCCGGACTTCGATACCCAGACTGGGTCTCTAAATGCAAATTCATTTATTAAAAATTAAGGTGATGTGGAGCGCTTTTTTGCCAGTGCGTGCTTTTGTGATGGCTGGTTCATTTTAATTAAAAATATTAAAGTGCCTCTTAAGCGCACTTAGCGCATGCTAAGTGAACGGCTAGTTGATTTTAATTAGAAAAAAGGTGTGTTTAGCGTGAGCGCGTGCCATGGTGGTGTTTAGGGTTCATGTCAAAAATTAACCGTGGATTTTGGGGTACCGAAAAAAAATAAAAAATATAAAAGGAAAAATACCTAGAAGTGGGTGTATGTGTATGCAATGAATGCGCACTTCTCAATCCCAAATGTAGGTCAGCAATCCAAAAAGAACCAAGGTATCTGGATTTTGCTAGAATTTTCAGTTTGTGTTTGAAATGAAAGAGGTTTTTTAATGAATTTAGGTATTTAATGAAGTATTTTTATCATAAAATAATAATGGAATAAAGTGACACATCATTTTCAGCTTAGAAAATCTTCCAAAAATAAGCAAAAAAGTTAATGGGAAATTTAGGAAATTTTCTGCAATTAAATTGGAATTTTTACCAAATTTAATGTATTTTGAAAAGATTTTTTAATTTTAAAATGGTATTAAAAAAATTTCCTGAAATTTTCAGTTTAGAAAAATATTGCAATTTATTGCAGAAAGATTGGGAATTTTTCAAGATTTTTTTGTTTTTTTGTTTTTGAATTTTAAGTGTTTTTTAATGATTTTTTTGTAATTTTTCAATGTATTTTAAAGGTTTTCGAGTATTGGAATTAAAAATCCGGGAATATACCCAGGAATAGATTGCGTGTTAGCTGTGTGTGAACAGCCGCTAACGGACTTCCACACCCGAACACGAACAACCACACGAACAGCGATGCGCGTACACACACCTTTGCGGGTGATAGTGGACTGAGAATGGCAGCTGCGGGTTTCTACGTGGTTTGGTTGGGTGCTGTTGGGTGTCGGCCGGTGGTTTCCGCGGGTGGGACTGGGGGCTTATGGGGGGTTTTCTGCGGGTGTCGGCGGGGGGGGGGGGGGGACCGGGGCTTATGGGGGGGTTTTCTGCGGGTGTCTACAGGGGGGAAACAGGGGCTTATGAAGGGATAAGGTGGGTTGTGGGGTGGATTGTGCCTGGGGGTGAAGGGGGGCTTGGAGGGGGGTGGGGGGGGTGTGGTGAACTAAGGGGGGAATGGTGGCTTGGATGGGGGTGGTGGGGGAGGGCACGTGGTGAGGAGGATCCGACAACGGACAGAACATGCGGCGGCCACGAAGCCTAGCGGGGCGGCGGATAGGGGACGAAGGAGGTGGCGGCGGCAGCGCCAGAGGCGGGACAGGGCCGTCGATGGCAGAAGGAGGTGGTAGGCGAGGACGGCGGACATGGGCAAAGAGAGAGGGGCGTCATGCGTGAAGGAGGGAGGGAGGAGAGGGCAAGGCGCAGACGGCGGGAAGGAAGGCGGACGAGGAGGGGTGACGCCGTGGAGGAGGGGAGGGAGGAGCGGAGAAAGAGGGAGGTGGAGATAAGGAGGAGGGAGGTGGGAGGTGGAGATGAGGAGGGAGAAGGCACGCAGGGGGAGGGAGAGGGAGAGAGGTGGTTGGGGGGAAGGGGGCGGGGAGAGAGAAAGGTGGGGGTGGGGGGGATAGGGGAGGGTGCCCGGGAGGTGGGGGGTGCCCAGGGGTGGGAATGGGCGGGGTGTCCATGGGGGGGGGGGGGGGTGACCATGGGTATGGGTGGTGGGTTACCCATGGGAGAAGGGTAGGGGTAGGGGGACCACGGGGTGCCCAGGGGAGGGAATGGGCGGGGTGCCCATAGGGGGGTGCCCATGGAAGGGAATGTGTACCCGCCATAAAAGAAAAACAGACCCCCGTCCCACACGCGTGCGTGGGGCGGGGTAAAAAATTTTGACATAACAGGATCGAAATAGCACCGGGATGTCGGTACGGGGCAGGTGGAGATGCGTGAAATAAAAAACGGACGCGTTCACGCGCAGGATGAGTCGCGCGAAAACACGGAAAAAGAAAGAAAAATGAATATCTCCCAATCCGATCATCAAAACGAAATGTCATAAAAACAAAAAGTGGGCAAGACGACAGGGGGAAGATAGGAAAAGAACGCAACGGGGGTTTCGGGGGAAAGACAGGGCGTTCACATACAAAAAACGTAAAAAATAGGTCCAAAAACGCAAACGAAAATTAATATCGAAAGATGCGTGCATTGAAACGAGGTGCCAGAAAAAGGAAAAATGTGCAGAAAGACGTGCCTAACAATCCTATCACATCAAAACATAGTTCCGACTGAGATAAGACACGTTCACGTGGGAAAAACCCAAAAAACAAACCCGAAAATAGAATCAAAAATTAAGATTGGATGAACCGCTAGCCGGAATGTCATGCAAGAAAAAGGAAAAATGTCCGCAGGAAGGGGTGGCACAGGTTGTCACGGTAGAACGCAGTTTCGGTGGAAGTAGGAGGGGTTCACATGCGAAAAACACCAAAAATACACCCGAAAACACATTGAAAAATTAATAATTAAAAATCCAAAAGGCGAAATAGGATGGAGGAAAAAGGAAAAAGGTGGGAGAAGGCACGGGGGACACGACTGTCAAATAAAATTGGAATTCCGATGGAAACAGGGCAGGTTCACATAGAAAAATGTCAAAAAGACGCACGAAAAAGTCTCGAGAAACCGCAAAAATTAATATTGGACAAACCGTGCATCGAAATGACACGGAGTAAAAAGGAAAAATGTCAGGGAAAAAGTGGTTGTCAAGGCTATGACGTCATTTCCTCTCCTAAACAAGCAAAAGAGAACGATTTAAACCTTGAACAAGCAAAAGAAAGAGAGAGGGAGACTCACCAATGAGATATGGCAAGCGTGGGGCAGCTTCTCTTTGCAATGAGGGCTCCTCCTCTCCTTCGCGAACAATGGCGGTGGCGGCGGTTGCGGCGACAGCAAGTCTTCTTCCTCTTCTTCTCTCACAAAGCCTTCGCTCTCTCCCTCGCTCTCGCTCTCAAAAGTCGAAGCAAAAGAAATGAAAACCGCGCTCGGGTTTCGGCCGCGTTTTTTTCCCTGCGGCGTCGCTATTGGTGTCGCTATTTGCAAATAGAGATGCCAATAGTGACGCAAATAGTGACGCCAATAGCGAGGCCGATATCCGTCGCTAATTGCCCAATTCCTTATAGTGTCTTATTGCCAAGCTGAAACTCTCATAACCCTAAAGACCTGCCCACATTCACGGAATATAGCAACAATAGGACATACTTGCGAGAAACGATCTAGGGTTTTTACCCTAAGGATCGCTCACTAAAAGGATGAAACTCGGTTTGTATTGAAACCCTAGGACCGACAATGTTGGCCTAGTGCAATCAAGAATGGATTGGATTTGAAGACACCCTAACCCTAATTCCTATTAATCATGATTTTGTGATTAGAAGACTCCTTTCGATGGGTAAAATAGTCCCATGGATTAGATGTGACACTTGTGCAACAAGTTGCAGAGTTGCATAATCTTGTGGGTTGACCACAAGGGAATGGCCAATTCCTCGAAATGAGATTGGCAGATTCTTGCGCAAGTTTATCTTGCAAGAGGATGAGTGGTCACGGTTCCGAAGCAAGAAAAATGTGTTCACATGGAAAACCGGCTAACATATGCAAAATGCTTCAAAAATTAATAACTCGAGAACCGTGCACCAAAACAAGGGTTGGTAAAAAGGAAAAATGGTCAGTTCAAAGGGATGAACAGGGCTATAAGGTTGGATGTGGATGTCGGGAAGGTAGGGTGTGTGCACTTGGTAGGACAACAAAATCAGGAAATGAAGGAAAACTGCAAGGGAACAGCCCCGAGGGTGGGTGGAAAATGAACGGATTGGTGGGAAGGGACCCCATCAGAGTAAAAGCAAGTCATGGCCAACATGCATGAGCAGGTTGAGGCATATGCAGAGGGGTATGCAATGTAGACGCGCAGGGACGCGTCCCCACACTTAAAACCTTAACGGATAGGGTCAACTGAGCAACAGGGACCTAGGACCACTCAACATACCAACCACTAATGTCCCCACACTTAAAACATGAACATCACTGAGAAACAAGGTGTAGGGTTAGAAAAACTTGGCCCAAGTTGTAGAGAATCAAGTTTGATTGTCTATGGCACGTCCTGT